>NC_140165.1:191788647-191843647 GCF_963971535.1 Notolepis coatsorum
TCCTCAAGGCTCAACTTGGCCCTATATTTTGTTTTCAGAGCTGTCATGGATGAAAAGCCAGCTTCACACAGATATGTGGCGCTGAATGGTATCAACACCTTAACTGCTGCATCATGAGATACTTGGTACCACACTCTGAAACTAGCTCTCTAAGTGGTATCAGATGAGATTTCAATGAGTTCTTCCAAGAGTTTGGATGGAGATGTGTCAGGAAGCTTTGTCTCAATGTTGTCTGTAAAGTTTTTTTTTATCGAGAGTAACTTGGTGATCCTTTTCTGTGTTTTATTAAATAATGATTTTCAGATTTTGAGAAATGGTCAAACTTATCCAAATATGGTATTTTCATGGAGAACAGTGCAGCTGCAACAGATAGCACTTTAGTGATAATTTTCTGTAAAACATTTATTTTTTATTTTTTTTATAAATCTCAAGGCCCCCCCTGTCATGCCTCTGCGCCCCCCCTGGGGGGCGCGCCCCCCACTTTGAGAAACACTGGTCTAACCGAACGGTATCTAGCCGGCCAGCTACCGATATCTCCTGATATCAACAAATGCTCCAGCAATAGTCTAGTAGAGACGTGTATGATACTCTGTTAGCTCACGTTAGCGCAAGTTAGTTCACTGTTCAAAACGAAATGTCCCATTGAACTAAATAATTCACTGAGGCACTGTATCAACGTTATATATGCGGCTAGCAGTAGCTACAGATAGCTCCTGATATCAATGTCTTATAACACTGATTCAACGCGGATTCGAGCTGAGGGCTTGCTGAGCACATTAACGTTATACCAATAGGGTCCAGCTGCAGCGCAGGAGAATCCTGGCCGTAGCTCGAGGCTACTCGAGTCATAGGTCCAGCTGCAGCAACGGAGAATCCTGGCCGTAGCTGGAGGCTACTAGAGTACACACAGACAGTGGAGCTTGTTGCGTGGTGGCGATGTCTCGCAGATAATACAAGTACAAGTCTAATTATATAATATATATATTTTATAAAAAAAAATTAAAGATTTATATAAAATCGGTATCGGATCGGTATTGGCCGATATGGCTCATGACGATCGGTGATCGGTATGGGTGGCAAAAAACGTGATCGGGGCATCCCTAGTACTAATTTATATATTTTATTCCCAGTTCTCACCTGTGTAACGTTTGAACTAAAGCCAGAACCCAGATGCAGACACAAACACAGGCACAGACGATGTTGAATCAGAGAAAACTAAAATAGCGGGTATATTTATGTTACAAAGATGAAAACAGGAATGTCCAGTCGTTGCTTTTATTTTGAATCAAATCTTAATTTCTTTTATTTTTCTATTAGTTTACAATTTCTAGTTCAATTCAGTTCTTCCACATTCAAAATCATTTTACATTCTGTCTGCTTGATGAGCCGCACCAAACATATCACGGCTGTTTCTAATACAACAATCAAGTCGAGTTCAGAGTTCAGTTCAGAGCAGCAGCCGCTGTCTCTGGCAGGAGCTGTCCACTCTTGTGTGGTGCTGAAAGACAGATATTATTAGTGGTGGCAAACACTCAATGCACTTTCAACTTCATTAAAGCAAATAAAACCAACTAAAACAAAACGTTATCATAGGGATGCTCGATATTGGCTTTTTTACCGATATACCGATATTGTCCAACTCTTAATTTCCGATACCGATATCAACCGATACCGATATATGCAGGGTTTCCCCCCCCCCCCAAAAAATTTAATAATTTCAGGTAATTAACATTACATATCTCTTGTTGTGAAATTAACACAACATTATGCATACTTTTGACAATAAATAAAATCAGAATGAGTTCTTACTTGCTTGCCTGGGTAAATAAAGGTTATAGAAATGTAAAAAAAAAAATATATATAATTTTTTTTAACCGATATTTTCCGATATCACATTTTAATGGCGATATCGGCCGATAATATCGGACATCCCCAGTTATCAGCCAACTAAACTATGTGTGTGTATTTTATATATTACTTTATGAGTCTGTAATGAAAGTGTATTTTATCTATATAATAGGGATGCCCCGATCGATCGGCCCCCGATCGTTATCGGCCGATAATCAGTATAAATATGCGATCGGGGAATTCCGATAATTAGTCATATTCGCCGATCGCGGAAACTGATCAAGTGGATATCTCACTCGCTTGTCTCAGACTCACAGGACCTGCAAACTGCTCCTCCTCCCTAGCCCCGCCCGTACCCGTGTAGAGTTTGTAAACACGGAGGCGGACCTCCTCTGCTGAGTCTAGATAGTGCATTCGACCTGAGCTAACGTTAGCTACCTAGCTATCGTTACTGTTTAAACAAAATTACCCAGTCAACTATTCACTTTTAGTAGGCATTGTCTAACGGTATTTAGCCGGCTAGCTACTGATAGCTCCGGATATCAACAAATGCCCCAGGAAGTCCAGTAGCCCATGTTGATATCTCCGTTAGCTTGCGTTAGCTTGCGTTAGCTGACGTTAGTTCACGGTTCAAAACGAAATGTCCGATTGAACTAAATAGTTGTCTTAACGTCATCTAGCCGGCTAGCAGTAGCTACAGATAGCTCCTGATATCAATGTCTTATAACATTGATTGAATGCGTATTCGAGCTGAGGGCTTGCTGAATGTGAAATGACCAAAGCATAACGTTACCAATAGGGTCCCGCTGCAGCGCCGGAGAATCCTTTTTGGAGCTAGGGCTACTAGAGTACACACAGACAGTGGAGCTGTTTGCAGATAGCGAGCATTTTGACTTGTTGCGTGGTGGCGATGTCTCGCAGATAATACAACTACAAGTCTAATTATATAATATATATATTTTATAAAAAAAAAAAAACTTTTTATATAAAATAATTTTTAATTTATTTTTAATCAAAAACGATCGGTATCGGATCGGTATCGGCCGATATGGCTCACGACGATCGGTAATCGGTATCGGTGGCAAAAAACGTGATCGGGGCATCCCTACTATATAATAGTTACAACAAACTCCGGCCCGATGAACTCTGTTCATCAATTAATCTCAAGGTTATGCAATAACTGTATTGGCCGTCTGATTACTTTTTTTCCTGGCAACTGTATTGAGCAACTTCTAGTTTTGCCATCACGACCTGGGAATACTTCATGTATCCTTCCCATTCTCCAGAGTTGTCTTGGCAACATGGGTTCGTTTACGAGTACTACATCACCTTCCTTCAATGGTGTTGTTTTCTTTGTGGAGGATGAGTGAGCAGATCTTAATTCCATCAGGTATTCACTTCTCCACCGATTCCAGTATCCATTGACGAGACGTTCTCTGTACCGCCATCTCTTGTTCATGTCCTTTCGAGTTCCTTGTTGTATGTTTGACTCTTTTACCGTCTGTGGTGGTAGTGTCGTCAGTCGGTTTCCTACCAAGAAGTGAGCTGGGGTAAGAGGTGCCACCTCGCTTTCGTGGTCCACATAAGTGAGCGGTCTTGAATTGATCACGGCCTCCCAGGGAACAAAATTAACTTTTTGGCTTACCAGCCAAGGTGGCTGGTAGATTAAAAAAACTACCAGCCAGGCAGATTTTTTACCAGCCAAAAATTTGAAATAGCTTTTTAGTATATCGCCATGTGTTATTATTATTACTATATACAGGGCTCTACGCTAACCTTTTCTCCAGGGAGCACATGTGCTCCTAAATAAAATTAAAATTACGAAATTTAGGAGCACAGTGAAACATTTTCAAGTAACAGAGTTTATTAACAAACTATTTATTACATGCATATTATACTGTGCGTGCGTGTGCATACTAACGGTCAACATCTGTGCAATAGCACATATCACCAAAATCAGACATTGGCCCATGCCTACTAGACACAAAGGATATTGGTTGTCAAGCTGCTTTTGTATGTTATACTGATGTCACAATACCAACATTTTGACTTTGATACAGATAGGAAAGGTAATGGAATATATTATTAGATGACAGAACATGGAAAATTCTTTATACAATTATGTAATTCATTATCATTTAAACGCTAATGTAGTTAATCAATAGTAATTAATACAATTATTCTGTTACAGCTACTGAGCTATATACTATAGCTACTGTCCATCAATATCATCCTTTTGAATGAAATAGGTTCAGGAGAGAGATGGAGAGAGGGAGAGAGCCACAGACACACACACACACACACACACACACACACACACACACACACACACACACACACACACACACACACACACACACACACACACACACACACACACACAGAGAGAGAGATAGACGGAGAGAGACAGATTCTCAGCCCTCTCTTCCCCCACTATGCCTCTGAGCATCCCCAGTGATTAGCGTTAGCAGTAGTTAGTGTTAGCAGGTTAGCTTAGTTGGAGTACTCAGTTAGCAGATACTATTACAGTAGTTAATGTTTTTAGCGCGACGTGGGTATAACTGGCGAGGATGCAAAGGATGTTAGACAATTGGAACTGCTGCTCGCAGAGTTTTCGTTGCACATAGAAGCAGACTCGAGATGAGTTGTTACAGAGCTGGTCCACGCTGCTCCGTCTCTATTATGAAATGACAATTGCGCAGTTGAGACGCCCACTACGCAAGACTATTACTCGCACACTGTGCTCCTAAATGATTTTCCCGGTTCGCACAAATCTATTTTTAGAGGCAAATGCGAGTGAAATGCTCGCACTGTATAGCCCTGATATAATACTCTAATATGCTCATATGGCTCCCAATTATTTTACACGCCAGAGTGGCCGAGTAGCCTCTGTAATTTACCAGCCAAAGAGGAAATCTACACGCCATTGGCGTTTGGCGGGTGCTTATTTTGTTCCCTGCGGCCTCCACTTCAGTCAGAAAGGTCTGCAGTTCCTCGAAGTTCAGAAATGCCTTTCCCACGATCCTTTTGAGGCTGGTCTTGACTGAACGCACCATACGCTCCCATTATACCTCCCCACCATGCAGCTCTTTCCACAATAAACCTCCAGGTTATCCGTTTTTCTGCAAAGAAGTCCTTCACTTGTTTGGATTTCATTGACTTCCATATTTCGTTCAAGTCCTGTGATGCCCTTTTAAATGTCTGTGCATTGTCCGAATAAATTGTTGAGCAAATGCATCTTCTTGCAATAAACCTTCTGAAGGCCAAAAGAAAGTTTGGTGTTGTCAAGTCTGACACAAATTCTAAATGAACAGCTCTGGTCACTGCGCATGTGAATAAAGCAATGTAGGCCTTTTTGTGGTTAGGTCTGACGTACAACGGTCCTGCGAAGTCGACTCCAGTCACCTCAAATGGGGCGGCTTCAGTTGTCCAGGTAAAGGTGCTGTTATTTCCTGACTGGCCTTGGTTGTAAACCTTTTGCAAATGAGACATCGATTTAGAATCCGTTTAGTTGCTTGTCGTCCTCTCAGAATCCAGAAACGGTCACGTAGCTGTGTTAAGGTGTTCTGAAGTCCATTATGCATTACCTCTTCATGAGCATGTTTTATTTCCAGTTCTGTAAACACGTCACGCGTGGGT
This sequence comes from Notolepis coatsorum, assembly GCF_963971535.1. NCBI lineage: Eukaryota > Metazoa > Chordata > Actinopteri > Aulopiformes > Paralepididae > Notolepis > Notolepis coatsorum. The sequence goes on from NC_140165.1 coordinate 191,794,135, forward strand.
AGAATGGGTGTTTTTGTCCATATCTTAGGCTCGATTTTTGCAATCTACCTCCAACTCGCATTACTCCATTATCCAAGAATGGGTTTAGATTCTTAATTTTCGAGTGCTTGTGAATATCCGTTCCCTTTTGCAGTTCCGTCATTTCTTGTGAGAAAGCTCTTTTTTGCGTTTCAGCAATCCAGTATAATTCTGCTGTGTTCATTTCCACTGCCGTTAGTGGCCCTTGGCGTTTACTTTTATTGCGCGAGTTATGCACAAATCGGTTTACCCATGCAGTAATTCTGAGAACTGTAGTTAGCCTACTGTAATTTTCAAGCGGAATGATTGCAGTTTCTTTTGGGTACGTTTTCGTTTCGGTCACAACGTGGTACTGTTTGACAGTCTCCTCAATGGGCTCTTGTAGGCTATGCATATTGGTCTCCTTTTCAATTTGACGGAGTCCGCGTCTCTTAGCCAGTGTGGTCCATTCCACCATAAGCTTTGAGTCTTTAAGTTTTCCGCGGATATTCCTCGCGTGCCTAGATCGGCTGGATTATCTTTACCAGGACAGTGTCGCCAATCGTCTGGCTCGGAAAGCTTTTGGATTTCAACTATCCTGTTTGCAACGAATGGTTTCCACTGGTTGGCGGAGCCTTTTATCCAGTGAAGTGCGATTGTTGAATCTGTCCAAAGGTAAGCTTTTATCGGTGTGTCTCTGGTGTCCATTATATATTTACAAAGTCTCGCTCCTATTAGAGCCGCTAATAACTCCAGTCTTGGTAGCGTCACCTTCTTCAAAGGGGCTACTTTCGTTTTTGCGCATATTAAAGTGCAGGTGCTTTCATCGTTCCCAACCGTGCGTAAATAGCCTACGGCGCAGTACGCGATTTCACTGGCATCGCAGAATATACGTGGAGTTGTCGCTCTGTGATTGAACTCGGGGTTCCAGTGTCGTAGGGTCTGGGAATGACCATAGTCTTGACAGTTTGTAACTCTCCATATCATTCTTTCCATTTCAATTTTAAATCGTGGGCAAGTCTTCATCCCACTCTAGGCCTCGTTCCCATGTTTCCTGGAATAGTTGCTTGGCCCTCACCGTGAATGGTGACAGGAACCCGATAGGGTCGAATAGCCTAGCGGCTGTTTGCAGGACTGTCCTCTTTGTGCATTTTGTATTTTTTGATTCTCGTAGAATACTTGTCAGATCAAACATGAAATCGTCCGATGTCGTTCTCCACGTCATTCCCAGAACCTTGACTGGGGCATTCTGTTCCATTTTCGTTTCCTGTAGTTTGTTCTCTAGTTCAGGCGAATTAGTTTTCCATTTACACATCTTCATCGCGGCCTTGTCCATGATTATTTTGGATTCTTTATACAACTTGTATGCATCTTCTACTGTATCCGCTCCATTTATGAAATCATCCACATATAGAGTTTCTCTTAATGCTTTTACCGTAGAGGGGTATGTTGACTCCAATCCCTCCAGATGATGTCTGATAGTTGCTGACAGCAGAAATGGGCTGGCAGTTGCTCCAAATGGAACCCTTGTCATCCTCATTATGCACTAATTATGTTCGTTTCCATTCTCTGTATGAGGTGTCTTGTCTGTCCACAGGAACCTCAGTGCGTCTCGATCTGTCTGGTTTATTGAGATTTGTAGAAAGGCCTTTTCAATGTCCGACATGAAAGCAATTTTGTGTTGCCTGAATTTCAATAGAACACTCAATAAATCAGGGTTCAAGTTGGGGCCAGTTAATAGACAGTGAGTCACTGTTTCCATCATGTGATGACGAATACAATCATGACTTTCGTCATTGCGCGTTCCTCCTTCACAATAGCATGGTGTGGCATGTAGTACAATGGGTTACCGGTAGTTGGTTTTGACTGGTTCAATGATTCTCTTCTCCAAGTAGTCATCGATCACCTCACTGTATCTTGTGAAGAGTTTACCATCATGTTTGAATCTTCTCATCAGACGTTGAAACCTGTTCTCTGCAATTCTGTAGTTGGATGACAGTTTCAAAGTCTCTGTACGCCATGGTAGTTGCACTTCATAACGTTCTCCATTGTGCGTAATTGTTTCTTTGAATTGTTTCAGGGCATTTTCATCATTGGTGCTCAACTTTGTTTCCGGTTCAGGGTTGATTCCCAGGGATTCTAGCTCCCAGAATGAGCGCAACTGTTCAGACAGTATTTTATTATCTACATTGACATGCATCACTCCAACGTTGGTTATGGTGCTGACGTGCATTGTAGTTACCGTGCCTTGAATGAGCCATCCGAAGCTGCTCTCAGCTGCCACTAGTCCGTCTTGTAGTCTTTCAATCTTTCCAGAGACCACTTTCCAATAGTAGTCGGATCCGATTAATTTTTCCACATCTTGATTTTCCATTCCGTGAACTTTTACATCGGCCAACAGCATTCCTTTTCCTTCCATCTCCGTGCGTAATGGCTCTCCGGGTACACTCATTAGTGACGTGCACACTTGTGGTGATTCCAGTCATTCAATTTCGATTGTTTGGCCATTTCTCACATCGGATAATTTTGCCCGTACTTTATTGCAATGCACTCGTTTTGGTTGTAGGCTACCAAACGTGTGTAGTTGTATTACCTCGGAGCCTATCACCGGTAGATTTAGTTTGCGTGACAATTCTGTTCTTATAAAGCTACGTTGACTCCCACCGTCCAACAGGCATCTGGTCAATTTACTCCTGGTTGCGTTTTGGCTAACCAACCACACTGTCGCTGTTTGGAGTAAAACATTGTTGTTATTGCCCGAGTTATAGCCGACGGTAGTATCAGTTTGTAGGTTTGTAGGTTGTTGCGCTACGCGCAGTCTTGGTTCATACAGGCGCATATCATGAGGCTGAGCGCATACTACTTTGTGGTGCCGCCGGCCACACTTCTCGCATGAAACCTGCGCCTTACAAGTTCTGGCCATATGTCTTGTCCCCAAACACACAAAACAACGTCCTTGTTTTTTAAGGAATTCTCTTCTCTGTTCGACTGTATTTTCCGTGCAGTGGTTGGAGATATGGTCGGCTTTGTTGCAAAATATGCAGTTCTGTGGCGCTCCCGTATATAATGCAGCGGTATACGCTCTATAGGCTGCGGTAGGCCTATGTCTTTGCTCATATTTTGGGTTGTCAATTTGTGGGTTCAGATCAATCAAGTTTGCCGTTCTTTCTCGGCTTTCAACTTCTCTTTTCAAGAATTTCATTAAGCCCTCTATTTCCAACATGTCGTCTTCCTTTCTTTGGCGGCTGAACGCGAGCGTTATGCTCTCTGGCACCATCTTCATTAGGATAGGGCAGAGTAGGCTACCATACATTTCAGAGACGACTTTAAGCGCTGACAGACTTCTGACTTGTATTTCGATCTCATCATATAGTTTTCGTAGGGCGACGGTGTCATTTGCACGTTTAACCGGGGTCAAGTTTAATAACTTATTCATATGGGCATTGATTAAAAGATCCTTTCGGCCAAATCTGTTTTCCAACATTTTAATCGCAGCATCATAATTTTCATCGGTTAATGCGAGACCCGTGATTGTGTTTGCAGCCCTTCCCGTGAGGTAGGACTTCAGGTAATTAAACTTGTCAGCCTTGCTGAGGTCTGGGTTTCTATGAACTGCCATGTCGAACTGCCTCCAGAATGTTTGCCATAGGCTAACTTCTCCGTTGAATTTGTCAATAATCAGTCTCGGGAGTTTGACTGCAAAACCATATCCCTTGTTGGAGCCCACTGATGAACGGTCATCTTCTTTTCTTCTTATAGCCTTTTTCAGTTTGGTTTTGCGCACACTTATATCCTCTTCGTATCGTTGCACACCATTAAATTCATCTTCAAATTCCTCTTCCTCAATTCCGTCTTCAATTTCTGTGTTCAAGGCTTTCAATGCAATTTCTTTTTCCACAAGCATGTCCAACATTTCTTCATAATCCACGTCCACATCAGCGTTTCCGTTAGCCGGTAATTACCGGTATTTGACCGGCAAAATCTGTTGAAGTCCGACATATTTAATCTCTCCGGTCTTAATGTCCGGTGAAAATAATTCCCTCTAAGCACAATTTGATTATTTGAATTGTATTAAAATAGGCTAAAATTAAATAGCCTATGCGATGAACGAAACAATCATTACATTTGTTTCATCGTTGCTTCTAATAATGACAACGACGTTGTCAGCGAGAGCTTAGTGCTGGGTCTGCGAGTGCATGTGCAGCTGCAGAGCCGGAGCAGCAGTGGCACAGTGCAGTACTCCAATTCAGCCATTGACAATTCAGCTGTTGGTGGGGGGCGCTGCTGAGCGGTCCCCAGATAGAGCCAGAAAAGAGCCAGAAAACAATTGAATCTGCTGCTCTGCATCGACATACTCTCACAAATAAGTCATTGGGATGTGGAGAGAGAGAGAGTCGTCACGCAAACCCACGATAATGTTGCCGTCTCTCTCTGCCAAATTTCTCAGTTCTTCGCTTGATATAATTAATACAAATGTCCAATATAACGGAATTCGTTAACTCATAAAAATGTGATTATAACAGACTGCTGTTTATTAATGTCGGGCGACTGCCCACAGACACCTATTTGATTTAAAGTCGGCAGCAGCACGGAGTCTCTGGACTTATTTTATTTGGAATATAATGACTATACGCAAAAGTAGCCTAGTTTTAAGTAAAAATATTATAAATCTACATGCCTTGATGATGTCATTCTTTTGTTTTGTTGTCATTCTTTTGCCTATCAATTGTTTTTAAGCTCAATAAACTCTGACCGGAATTTCTCTCACTGAGGCCAGCAACAATTTTTTCTAACGGAAACCCTGGTCCACATCTTCTAATGACACTCTTGTCTTCTCATCTATCACATTGATCAACTTTGTTATTGCAGTCCTCCTTTTCAGAAGTAGTTTCTTTAGTTGTGTCTTGGACATCGTTGATGTAGGCTTGGACATGTCTGTACATTCCTTGATCCTTCTTTTTCTTCAAAGCACTTATTTTCTTTGTTCCTCCCTGGTTTCGGCACCAGCTTCTGTTACAAAGATGAAAACAGGAATGTCCAGTCGTTGCTTTTCTTTTGAATCAAATCTTAATTTATTTTTATTTTTTATTAGTTTACAATTTCTAGTTCAATTCAGTTCTTTCACCATCAAAATCATTTTACATTCTGTCTGCTTGACGAGCCGCACCAAACATATCACGGCTGTTTCTAATACAACAATCAAGTCGAGTTCAGAGTTCAGTTCAGAGCAGCAGCCACTGTCTCTGGTAGGAGCTGTCCACTCTTGTGTGGTGCTGAAAGACAGATATTATTAGTGGTGGCAGACGCACTTTCAACTTCATTAAAGCAAATAAAAACAACTAAAACAAAACGTTATCAGCCAACTAAACTATGTGTGTGTATTTTATATATTACTTTATGAGTCTGTAATGAAAGTGTATTTTATCTATATAATAGTTACAACAATTTATTTGGAAAAGGGAGAATACAGTAACCAGGTCCTTAGACAGTCCAGGGAGTTGGCGCACAGATGGGTAGTCTGACAAGCAGGAGATTGTGACCGGGGCTAGGTTCTCAGACATTCCAGGGAATAGGCGAGTAGCAGGATAGTCACACAAACGGGGGGGGGTCGTAGCCGGAAGCGGGTTCTCAGACAGTCCAGGGGATTAACATGGAGAAGAGTAGTCAGGCAGGCGAAGGTCATACATAGGAATCCAGGATGCGGGAGCAGGGTGTTAAGCCAGGTAGGGAATGGTAAATAAGAAACTACGATCTGGCAGCCTCATGACATTAGACCTGAGCCAGGTCTAAATAGGAGGAGCAATCAGCCAGTAGATGTCAATCAGCTGCTCCTCCGGTCTTCACACACCTGCGCCCCATCCTGTACTTAGGAGAGAGAGAGAGTAGCTAGGTCGGGATAGAGTGAGAGAAACCAAAGGTTATAGAAGATGGGAAGCCTGGAGGCTTGGAGGTGCATGGCACTGATGGCAGTACCACCCCCTCAATGAACGCCGCCTGGCGTATGTCCTGGGAGATCAGGATGAGCCAGCTGAAAATCAACAATCAAGAAAGGGTCCAGGATCTGACGGCGGGGAATCCAGCTTCTCTCCTCTGGTCCATAACCCTTCCTGTCCACCAAGTACTGGAGGCTAAGTCCACGGCGACGCACGTCCACCAGACGACGGACCGTGTAGGCTGGGTGATCGTCAATCATCCGAGGAGGAGGAGCGGGAGCGGAGGTTGAAGTGGGCTGGTGGAGACGGGCTTAATCCGGGAAATATGGAATGTAGGGTGAATATGAAGGGAGCGAGGAAACCACAGACAGACGGCAGAATGGTTAATAATACGGTTGATCTTGAAACTACTGATAGATTTAGGAGCCAGTTTATGGCTCTCTACCTTTAATGGAAGGTCCCGGGTAGATAGCCAAACCCTCTGGCCGGTACGGTAGTGGGGAGCAGGTGTCCGGTGTTGGTCATTCTGTCGTTGGTACCTGGCAGAGGTCCAGAGTAGGGATTCACAAGCTTCTCCAAGTGCTACGGCAACGGCAGATGAAAGCCTGGGCAGAGGGAACTTCAACTTCCTCCTCAGAGAACATTGAAAGGGGGACAGTTTAGTGGCTGAACTGGGAAGAGAATTTTGGGCATATTCTACTCACACCAATTGTTGACTCCAGGTGGAAGGGTTGGATGCGACCAGGCACTGCACGTGGTCTCCAGGTCCTGGTTGGCCCGCTCGGATTGGCCATTTGATTGGGGCTGATAACCCGAAGATAGGCTGGTCGTAGCCCCAATGAGGGAGCAAAACGCCTTCCAAAACTGGGTCGGAGACCACAGCGAGGGGTAGGCCGGGCAGACGGAAAACATGCTGGACCATGAGGATTGCCATAGGGTAGTTTGGGGAGGGGGATGAAGTGGGCGGCCTTAGAAAACCGGTCAACCACCGTGAGGATGGTGGTGTTTCCTTCCGACAAGGGTGACCCAGTGACAAAGTCCAAGGCAATGTGAGACCATGGGCGAGGAGGAGACGGCAGTAGCTGGAGTGACCCATAAGGAGATGTATGGGAGGACTTGCTCTAAACACAGGTCGTGTCAGGTTTCACGTTCTTAGACCCAGGGCGATAGGTGAGGGAGAACTCGAACCTCCCTAAAAATAATGCCCACAGGGCCTGTCAAGAGTTGAGCCTCTTTGCTGACTGAATGTACTGGAGGTTCTTGTGATCCGTCCATACAATAAAAGGCAGAGCTGCCCCCTCGAGCCAGTGATGCCACTCCTCCAGCGCTAATTTGACTGCCAACAACTCCCGGTTACCCACGTCATAATTCCTCTCCGCAGGTGAGAGAAAAGCACTGGGGTGGAGCTTGCCCTCCGAGGGGATGTGCTGAGAGAGGATGGCCTCAACCCCAGTGTCGGAGGCGTCCACCTCCACCACAAACTGGAGGGCTTGGTCCGGCTGTACCAAGATAGGGGTAGACACGAAGCGCCGCTTCAGTTCTCTGAAGGTGGTGTCCGCCGTGGGGGTCCAAAGGAAGGGTTTGGTCACGGAGGTAAGGGCAGAGAGGGGAGCAGCGACACGGCTGTAGTCGCAGATGAAGTGGCGATAAAAGTTGGCAAAGCCCAGAAAGCATCAGAGCTGCTTACGGTTAGTCAGAGTAGGCCACTCTGCCACCACTGAGACCTTCACTGGATCCATCCTCAACTGTTCCTGGGCAATGATGAATGCAAGAAAGGACATGGATAGAACGTGGAACTCACACTTCTACCATTTCACGAAGAGCTGTGTTCTCCAGTAAGCGTTGCAGCACCTGCCGCACGTGAGCCTGGTGGGAGGCCAGGTCCTGGGTATAGATGAGGATGTCGTCGAGGTAGACAAAAACGAACTGATCCAACATGTCTCTTAGGACATCATTCACCAGGTTCTGGAAGACAGCAGGAGCATTGGTGAGACCAAACGGCATGACCTGGTATTCAAAGTGACCAAAGGGAATATTGAAGGCCGTCCTCCACCCACCACCCTCCTGTATACGTACCAGGTGATTATCTAGGTCTAGCTTGGTGAACACCGTGGTACCGGAAAGGGGAATAAAGGTGGAGTCAATGAGTCATGAGACCAGCAGTGAGGGACTCCTGGATTTATTTTTCCATAGACCCATGTTCCGGCCAAGAGAGGTTGTACAGGCGACTGCTGGGAAGAGGACCTCCCGGGAGAAGCTCGATAGCGCAGTCATAAGGGCGTGGGGGGGGGTTAGAGACAGAGCTTGGTCCTTATCAAAGATGGCTGGGGAGGGGGGTGGTACTGGAGCCTGGGCTGAGTGCAAACATGTGTGACATGTGATGTTCCGGGCTAGGAAATTACCAGTGGCCCACTCAATGTGAGGATTATGCAGCCTGCAGAATAATGAAAGACCCCCACCACCCCAATAACAGCCTGTTCCAGCTGCTGAGGTCAGGCAGACGCCTGCGAACCCCAGCTACTAGGACAGAGAGGCTTAGGCTCAGCTTCTTCCCCCAGGCCATCAGAGCCTTGAACAATGAACACCGAGTGCCACAGAACACTGAACTATCCACACACAAGCACACATGAGCACACACACGACACGCACGCTGTGCACGCTCACACACTAGCAGCCACTTTAACACTTTAACATGAGCGCGCACACACTCATGCCGTACACACCCACACTTATGGCCAAAAAGAAAGGCCACTTTAAATTAGTATAAAATCAGTAACAGTGTATTGCACTACCAAAGCTACCTAGCATGTCCTATATGCTCTGTAAATAACTATGTACAGATACCGAGATGTCCCACCATGTTACCTGTTACCTGTTTATTGCACAATGTTGTTTTTATTGGATTCTATTATATGTTGTACCACTGTATTGCACATCGTTGCGGGCAAGACCACCCGCATTTCATTGTATACTTGTATGCCGTGACAAATAAAACTCTTGACTTGACTTGATGCTGTCTTAACCAGGGATAACCCATAACGATAGGTTATGACTATAACCAAGTTCTGTTAATAGTGGTGACGCTCGACATCACTCATGCACTATCCTCGCATACGTGCACGCGCACTGAATAAAATTCCACAATGTACCTTTATCCCAGTATTCGTCTGACCACACCCCTCGTTAGCTTACCTACATAAGCAGGTGTGTGGTCACCTGCTCTCCTCCTTCCCAAGCTTTCACCACAAGGTGAGATCAAGGGCCGCAGCGGCGTCGGATGCCGAGCGTCACCACTATTAACAGAACTTGGTTATAGTCATAACCTATCGTTCTGTATCATAGTGGATCCGCTCGGCATCACTCATGCACATAGGGAGGCCGAGCGGAGCCACCGGCCGACAAATACACCCCGCTGAAGGCCCCCCACAACCATCAGAACAGGGAGGGCCGAGCCCCCCCGACCCCCCCCTAATGGAGGGCACCCCCCCTATTGGAGGTTTCCCCCGGGAGGGCGACGGACCCGACCGTGCGAAGTGGCACTCAAGCAACTCAACGCACAGGGTGAGCAGACCGTGGCCTGACCCCACGACTACACACACGCACAACCCGCATGCCACCCGGGAACGAACGGAGGGAACAACCTCGTTACTGCCCCCAGAATCACGTGTCAAGGGCAAACCCAACCCCGTGGCAAGGCCGTAGCAGCGGAGCGCGCAGGAAGGCCCAGACCCACCAAGGGACTGGACCCCCTAGAACGGGGGCCCGGAGAAGTCCATGATGCCAGCATCAAGACCCCACCAGGTGGTCACTTAGTGACCCCGCCCCCCACATCGCCAGCGTATTCGGACAAAGGCCCCTCAGCCGAGCGGGCCCTGTCCCCCCAATAGTACACCGCCTGGCATACTGACCCTGCAGTACAGGCAGTCAGCACGGCCGTCAGCGCACCAGGGAAAAAACCAGGCAACAGGCTGTTAACCCGAGCGTGGAGACTGCGGACGAGACAGGCGCCAGAGGGGTCAGCTGAACACAGCCGCCCCGGCGGAAGGGGCGTATGCTGGCGTTGTCGTCACCATGACAAACCTCCCTCAAAGCGAAGGCTGACACAATTGGCAGACGTCATGAACGTGCAGGGGCACACTCAACCGGGCAATCCGGGAGTTGACACTGCACCGACACACCAGAGAACCAACCACCCAGTTGTTACCCTATGCGGTGATTGGTCCCATAACCCCTCAGGAAAAACTCAAAAACGTACCTGCGGCACTACCGCAGTACCCGTGTTCCAGTTTCCAACAGGGTTATCCCGAGCCTACGGGTCAACGAAAACATTACTTCGGACCGGGCCCGGTGATACGGGGAGCACAGGGTCCCCCGAGGAGGTCAAAGACCACCCCAACAGGCCCCTCTTCGCCATGCGTGAGAGAGGAGCGAAAAGAATGGAGAACCAGCCCCAAGCACACCGTACTTGGTATTCCCAGGCGGTCTCCCAACCAAGTACTAACCAGGACCAACCTGTGTAGCGGCCGAGATCTGACGAGATCGAGCGTGTACAGGTTGGCATGGCCGTAAGCCATTACGACAGTGCTGAGTACAAAATGTACCCAACCAGGGTCTCCATAGCGCTTAACCCTGTGACACCCGGGCCGACCTGGCATTTTTCCCCCTGAAAAAAGCCCAAGTCCCTCAGGGTACCAGAACAGCAGATCTGCATCCCCGGCGGACAACGGGTTTAACTGATCCGGACCAGCGTGACCAGAACCAGTCCTGTGCCCTAACCACGCCGACATGCCTACTCCAGGAGAAGGGGCAGATATACGTGTTGATCTTAAACATGAAAAGAAGGCGCCACCCAGACGTTCGGGGCGAACCGCGCCCGGTGGCCCACCCCCAGGGCGTGAGACCCCTCTACATATGTTCAGATCCATTCTGTTATCATCCCCCAGATATGAACGAGAATCCGTCGACAACCAAAACAGGCCGTCGGAAGAGGAAAAAACCTCCATCCCAGTTGCTTTATAAAAACGCCGTTTTAACCCCAAGCAACCAAGGCGTGCCAGTCAGTCACCTGATTACAGAACACCCCGAGCTAGCACTATGCGTGCGTCGGGACACAACCACATCAATGAACAGGCTATTTAGACCTGTCATTGAATCCCCAAGGCGCCCAGGGGAACGACAAGAGGGGTGTGATACTTCCTAACTCCAACCCTTTTTAATAGAAAAGAAGGAAGCACCAACAGTATGTATCCCAGTCTACACAGCCGGGGGTAAAAATTGTTTACATCTTTACATTCCACCACCCTCCCATAGAGAGGAGACGGAAATCCCCAGAGAGACTTCCCACGCGAGCTGTACAGATTGAAAAGAATTAGGGATGCACCGAATGGGAAATTCTTGGCCGAAACCGATACCGAAAATAGGAAACAGTTGGCCCGAAAACCGAAAGCCGAAAGGCCGAAAATGATTCATAGAATAGAATTTTTTTTACCAATGTTGTTCAGCTACCTGATTATGGAAAAATATATGATTATGGCTAAACTTAACTTAAATAATAAATAATCACTTTTGTATCACAAACAGTACTGTATTTGCAAATCTGGTATGTCATAAATGTATAGATGTAGCAGTACTGTCTATCTGTATGTCATGTATGTCATATATGTCCTGATGAATTGAAAATGGGGGACCCTGATGTAAACAAGACGAAAGTCTTTCTCTGGTCTGCATCCCCTTAACAATTGTGTGTATTGAGCTGTACTGTATTGTACCCATTCTGCAATCTGTTAATAAAGTTTTCAATCAATCAATCAATCAATCAGAGAGAGAGAGAAAGAGAGAGAGAGAGAGAGAGAGGCGGACATCTGTGCTCTACTGAGCACACCTTTCTAGTCCCCAGATGACTTTGGCACAGTAGACAATGTGAGAGAAACAATCCCTCCCCCTCTCGCTCTGAATAATATGCATATTAGATCACTCAAGTGATATATATAGTAAATAAGGATAAAGTATGTTAAAGACGCATTTATTGGACTCGTTGCGCGCGGAGTTTACATACTGTAGAAACAGCGCGACTCCCGAGGAGATGCATTGCTCCCGAGTCCCAAGAGGAGTATCACGCAGGACAGACAGCGTCAATGTGAGAGAAACAATCCCTCCCCCTCTCGCTCTGAATAATATTATATATATATAATTATATATATATATTGCACCTTGAGCCATGTAAAAGTTTGGTTTTAGGGCTCTCCGGGGAGGAGGCACTGAACCCATACACACTCAATAATCGAATTGAATCGAATACACACACAATAGAGTAGGACTCCTTCTTGAGGTTCCACTCACCTTATCAATCTGAGGAGGAGGCTCTGTACTCTGAGGAGGCTCCCTCACATGGAAGGAGAGTCCCAACTCACAGAAGGCCCGAATAGGAGCTTCGTGAGGAGGAGCCCTGACCACCCCCCGAAACAGATCCATCATATGGACCTGAACAGCACACGGAAGTCCTACCAACAGAGACGCGCACAGTGACGTACTCTATGCCGGGGGAATTTCTGCGGTGCACACGCCCAATATTCCAGGGCGTGGGACCAGGAAACCCCCCCCCCCCCCCCCCTCACCCTGTAACGTGCCGAACCGCAACGTGACAGGAACCTTGAAGGACAGGTGGGTTTACCCCTGACCAACAGAAAAAAGGGGGAGGAAAGGTTACCAGTTCACCCCTTTACGACCCCACACCCATGATACGATGTAATGACAGAAAGAGTATGATGCAGTCATAGTCAGCTCCATGAAGCGTCTAACAGCTTCACACAGCGCATGTGCTAATCTACTATCTGATTTTTACTAAGGAAAAAACACAGAATAGAATAATAATAATAATGGATTGGATTTATATAGCGCTCTTCATGACACCCCAGTGACCCCAGAGCGCTTACAGAGTCCATTATTCGTTCATACACAGTCATACCGGTGGTGGTAAGCTACAATTGCAGCCAGAGCTGCCCTGAGGCAGACGCACGGATAGATAGAGAGGGCCCTCCAAGAGCCCCGGTACCAAACTTACACATGTGCTTCTGTGGCCAGCCCAACCCAGTTGTAGGTCACACGACACACACAACCCATTATCACCTACAAAAAATGGCAAAAAACACTCTACAGAGGAACGCCGTTTTTCATAATGAGAGAATACATAATTCTCGATTAGTATCGGCCACAGGCCTTGCTAAGCACACACGAAAAGCGACCAAACAATCTTTTCCTTTAGGAAAATAAAGTTCCTCAAGCAGTTTTAGCACAACCTCAGCAATCAAGCTAAGGGTTACATCGTATCCCTACCACACAGTGACACAATATAGTGTAACAACATGTCTGAGAGGAGGATGAAGAAGTCCCCAGGGTGCCGGGGGGAAACACAACCCTCCTACTTTACCCTTAATACGGCCAGTTGAACAGGTAAACCTGTTAATATGTGAACACACTGTTCATTGTCATTACAGGCTGAGAAAAGAATAATTCTTTACTCATATGTCACTAAGCATAGCTTTATAGGTTAGTTTAACCCCCTTAGTTGTGAGTACACAGTACATAAACACACATGATGTTTCTCAACACAACAAACCAGATCATTTTCACATCTGTAACAAACAACCCGATTTGCATGGAGAAGCTAAATACCAGTGACAAGACAATTCACACATAACTCACATCGTATCCTAAATGTAGTGCAGCAACACTCGTTCTGGAAAACATCATTATTTACAAAACATTTAGAAGGGAAAGCAAGAAGAAGTGTTCAAGGTCTGGTCAGGACCTTGCCTACCAGGAGCGCAGATCAAGCAATTTGCAGTCTCTAACATGGCACCGAAGTAACACAGCCTCCTGTGTTTGACGACACAGGCAGCTGGCTGCTCCAACCCGCCACTACGGTGCTCCTTGTTGACGCAGTCCTCGCCGGCCTGGCTCAGGGCAGGTTCGACGAACATCCTCTGTCAAAGATGACGTCGTAGTCAAGAGTGTTAAAAACATGTTATCGTCACAGCACGTTCAACAGTGTAGCATTAAGCCAACGGCCGCTCTCGGCCGATAGCAGCAAGCTAACGTTACCTAGCCTAGCACAACAGGCTTGGTAAACACAGCGAGCTAGCGCCGCAGCTAACAGCTGACTGGCTAACACAGTAGGCCACAACTAGCACGCAAGCTGATTAGCTACCACCGGAACTCGTACACAACGATACAACAAGACACTCAGACAGGCCGCCGTTCTGAAACCCTCCTCACTTTTTAACCCTTAGGAGTCACGCTGGAGCTTTGAACCCGTCGGCGGACAACAAAATAAATTCGAATCCCTCTTAAATACTCAAAAAGGACATCTTTTCAGAAATCGATAAAAATAGAAAAATTGCCATTTCTAGTGCTTTGACATGTAAGGTATACGTCCCCCAACTTGCTAAACCTAATACGACTTGTAAATACGTTTAATTCTTGCTAGATGGTATGCTTGTAATAATCTCCATTTGCGATAAAAACTACATTGCGCGTCACATCCATGGACGCGCGCACACACCACACACACCAACAGCGCATAGGTGTTAATCACTGAGTGATCTAATATGCATATTCTTCAGCGCGAGAGGGGGGGTTGTGTTTCTCACTGTCTGTCGTTGATAATATAATCTGGTCCTGCATTATTATTATTATTATTCTCTCTCGAGAATACACGGGACCCGACAGAACGTTAATTTATGTATTAAAAGTAGTCTTATGCTTTTCATCCTCGCCCGTGTATATACCCACGTCGCGCTAAAACAACATAAACTACTGTATGGCAGACAGAGTGCGTGTGTGTACGAGTTATGAGTTATCTCGCAGTTCATTCAAGCGCGCATCACGGTCATGACAGCTCTCTAGAGTAGAACGGTGCGCTCACAGGGGCGTAGCTGGAGATTCTGGGCCCCATGAAAGAAACAATTTGTGGGCCCCCCAATCTATTAAAAAATGTGGGGCCCCCAATCTATAAAAAGATTTGGGGCATTTGCTGGGCCCTTGGAATCATCCTAACCCCCCCCCCCCCCCCAGCTACTCCCCTGCACACACACACACACGCTCTCTCTCTCTCTCAAACAGAGAAATCAAAAGAAATCAGTTATGATCATGTTATTAGTGTGTGTGTGTAAAAAAACGAATTAATAATATAATTATTATAAATGTCGCTCTCTCTCTCTCTCTCTCTCTCTTGAAATCTACAGTTACAAGGTACAAGACATGTTTCACAGACACACACACACACATACACACACACACACATACACAGACAGACAGACACACACACACATTTACATTTACACATTTACACATTACATTTACATCTAGTCTAGTTTGCTTATTTTTTTTTTATATGGTACAGTACTGTAAATACAGACACAGACACACACAGAAACACACACACACACAGGCTAGGCCTCCTGCTGGGTCCATTCACTGGAATAACAAAGGAATGACTGGGCCTTTGCTCCAGGTGTGAAATGGTTCTAGTGACAATGATCACATTGAATTCTGGGAGTGTAGTTCTCTCATCAGATAGCTGAATGAACTTGGATCTACTTCAAGTCCTATACTGAAAAGGTGTTAGGATTTTACCAGAATGTTTGATAGGACATTGATTGAAAACTATCGTCTCAAATTTGACAATTAATGGCTTATTTTGAAGGTATGAATCTGTAATTTTATATTATGTAACAAAATAAAGGGGGAAATTCTCAGGAGGAGGAGCTCTTTAGGTTAGACTCCTAAGGGAAAAGAGAAACAAGATGTTAACACAGTTTACAACGGTGATTTTACCAACACCCGACGGAGCCAGCACAATTCCCATCTGGGCTGTAGCTGACTTGAACACAGATCTTCCGCTAACGAACATCCATGCCCATATTTCCTCGCGAGGGAATACTCTCATTTGTATATGAAAGACGGGGCCTCACGGTGACAGAGAAACATCCATTCGTCCAGAAAACACAGGGATCACCAGTGTTATTGGTCGTGGCCCACTAGTTAACCATAATGGGCTTCAGACCAAGGTCTTCCGCCGTTGCCTAAGAGGCTGAACAAAAGACCCTAATCTGGGGCCGGTGTTCGTAAACATTGTCAGTTAGCCCCCATAGCACTAACAGACAAGTGGAGCTTGCAAGCAAAACATTACTCACCAACCTGGAACCCACCGCTTCTCACAACAGTGGCACGTCCTACAGTCCAGCTGTGCTTTTACCGCAACCAGCCACAGCAAGGACTGCAGTTGGAAGGCATGTAGCGGCGCGAACTCCCAATACGAAAACCGGTGGAGGTTTTTTAGAATGATCATCATCTTCCAGACACTCCAGTACGAAGACAATATCGCCGTATTTTCTCGAATATAGTGAGAGAGAAAATAAAGATATGATGTCAACGTATCTCTTGTTTTCCAACTCTTCTCCTACTATCACATCACGTCAAGTGGGGATCTACCGAGGCACGCCTTGTGGTGAAAGCGAAAAAAGGAGGAGACCAGGTGACCACACACCTGCTTATGTAGGTAAGCTAACGAGGGGTGTGGTCAGACGAATACTGGGATAAAGGTACATTGTGGAATTGTATTCAGTGCGCGTGCACGTATGCAAGGATAGTGCATGAGTGATGCCGAGCGGATCCACTATGATACAGAACTATGGCGGTGAGGGGACAGTCAATGAGGAACAGAGAAATACTGTCCCGGTGATTGCCAGAGGCTAAGAGTGTTAGTGGGATGGACTTACGATCAATCAGGGTGAGATGCTTAACCGTTGCATGTTAAGAGGTGAGGTTAACAGAACACAAGGATTAAATGTCATTGATGACATCACTGGTTACCATATTCAAACAAATTTAGTTTTTTGATGTGTGTGAGATTATGTGCAACATTTCCGGTTTGTGGCGAGTTTGTTTTGCCAATGCTGGCATAGTGTCTAGAGTTCATAAACTGGTTTAGAGATGGTCTCACCCTGGTCTAGAGATGGTCTCCCCCTGGTTTAGAGATGATCTCACCCTGGTCTAGAGATGGTCTGTTTTAGAGATGGTCGCACTCTGGTCTATTTGTTTGAGGTGATCTCACCCTGGTCCGCCTGTTTGAGGTGATCTCACCCTGGTCCGCCTGTTTGAGGTAGTCTCACCCTGGTCCTGTTTGAGGTGGTCTCACCCTGGTCTGCCTGTTTCAGGTGGTGTGTTTGAGGTGGTGCATTTGAGGTGGTCTTGTTTGAGGTGGTGTGTTTGAGGTTGTCTGTTTGAGGTGGTGTGTTTGAGGTTGTCTGTTTGAGGTGGTCTGTTTGAGCTTGTCTGTTTGAGGTGGTCTGTTTGAGGTGGTGTGTTTGAGGTAGTGTGTTTGAGGTGGTCTGTTTGAGGTGGTCTGTTTGAGGTGGTGTGTTTGAGGTGGTCTGTTTGAGGTGGTGTGTTTGAGTTAGTCTTGTTTGAGGTGGTCTGTTTGAGGTTGTCTGTTTGGGGTTATCTGTTTGAGGTGGTCTGTTTGAGGTGGTGTGTTTGAGGTGGTCTGTTTGAGGTGGTGTGTTTGACATGGTCTGTTTAAGGTGGTCTGTTTGTGGTGGTCTTGTTTGAGGTGGTCTGTTTGTGGTGGTCTGTTTGAGGTGGTCTTGTGTGAGGTGGTATGTTTGAGGTTGTCTTGTTTGAGGTGGTCTGTTTGTGGTGGTCTGTTTGAGGTGGTCTTGTTTGAGGTGGTATGTTTGAGGTGGTCTGTTTGAGGTGGTGTGTTTGACGTGGTCTTGTCTGAGGTGGTGTGTTTGAGGTGGTCTGTTTGAGGTGGTGTGTTTGAGGTGGTGTGTTTGACGTGGTCTTGTCTGAGGTGGTCTGTTTGAGGTTGTCTGTTTGAGGTGGTCTGTTTGAGGTGGTGTGTTTGACATGGTCTTGTCTGATGTGGTCTGTTTGAGGTGGTGTGTTTGAGTTGGTCTTGTTTGATGTTGTCTGTTTGAGGTTGTCTGTTTGGGGTTATCTGTTTGATGTGGTCTGTTTGAGGTGGTCTGTTTGAGTTTGAGGTGGTGTGTTTGACGTGGTCTTGTTTGAGGTGGTCTGTTTGAGGTGGTCTGTTTGAGGTTGTCTGTTTGGGGTTATCTGTTTGAGGTGGTCTGTTTGAGGTGGTCTGTTTGAGGTGGTCTTTTTGTGGTGGTCTGTTTGAGGTGGTCTTGTTTGAGGTGGTCTGTTTGTGGTGGTCTGTTTGAGGTGGTCTTGTTTGAGGTGGTATGTTTGAGGTGGTCTGTTTGAGGTGGGCTTGTCTGAGGTGGTCTGTTTGAGGTGGTGTGTTTGAGGTGGTCTTGTTTGAGGTGGTCTTGTTTGAGGTGGTCTTGTTTGAGGTGGTCTGTTTGAGGTGGTCTTGTTTGAGGTGGTCTGTTTGAGGTGGTCTGTTTGAGGTGGTCTGTTTAAGGTGGTCTTGTTTGAGGTGGTCTTGTTTGAGGGGGTCTGTTTAAGGTGGTCTTGTTTAAGGTGGTCTTGTTTGAGGGGGTCTGTTTAAGGTGGTCTTGTTTAACACTTTCAATGCCGGAGCTTAACATGGTAAAACCCTGCCACCACCCACTTCAATGATAGCGTTGTGAACGCATAATCTCTGTCTTAAATTATGGCTATGTGTCTAATCTGCCCGTTGTTTATCAATGACTTGTTTGCAGTCAACATTGTCGAAATGGATTGTTTTTTAATCGCTTCATTTCCATTTTATAGCATTTTGAAAAACCCTCATTTTCAAGGAAAATCTAAAGATTCCGTGATAAACGGCATTTACTGGAATATTCTGGAATACACAAAAACGTTGTAATTTTTCGGCCTATTTATGAATAGTTCAAATAAACGCTAGATTATCGATAGTATATGTGTACTTATGCACGCTATAGAAGCGGGCTGAAATATCGATTCTCTCATTTCCTGATCGCGCACACACAGACACACACACACACACACACATATGGGCAAACGCTGATATCTCTGTGAAAATAGCTTTGATTATCCTAAGACTGGTAAAATAAATTCCTTACCTCAGATCAGATGTTATCCAAAAAGATTATTCCAATTCCTGATCGCCATTCCAAATATCGATCGCGTTTATTGATTCAGCATTGGGTACTGTAAATACATAATCCACCCGTTTTCCGGGCCGCGTAATTATTTAAGGTAACCAACGGCGACGCGCCGCTCTGCCGCTGAGCTCTGCCGCGGCAGCATTATGTAGCAGTAATTCCCCCTCTTTTAACATCGACGGCTAGCTCAACTGGTTCGCCGCCTTGCTGTGGATCCTTGCGGTGCGTTGGTAACAAGTTCGAATCCCTTAAATTTTTTTTATTTTATTTTTTTTTATCATGCATTCTTTCGCCAGTTAAGTTTAGGCATTGTTTCGGAGTTGGTTAAGGTTAGGGTTACGTTTAGGCATTGTTTCGGAGTTGGTTAAGGTTAGAAGGGTTAAGTTTAGGCGATGTTTCGGAGTTGGTTATGGTTAGAGTTTGTCTTAGAGCATGGCAATATTCTTTCGGAGTTGGTTAAGGTTATGGTTAAGGTTAGGCATTGTTTCGGAGTTGGTTAAGGTTAGAAGGGTTAAGTTTAGGCGCTGTTTCGGAGTTGGTTAAGGTTAGAGTTTGTCGCAGAGAATGGTAATAGAATGCAGCCTATTTCCGCACTGCCGCTCACTCGCGCTGCTGCGGTCACATGGGCGTAGTGGCCAATCAGAGAAACGCTGAACACAAGTTGGTTGCCTAAAATATTCACGCTTCCGGGCCGGCGATCACAATGGATTCTTCAGTTGGCTTGACGGAAAATTTAAATGAGGAAACTGGCCCGCCAGTCTAAAGTAATGGGGTGCAGTTACACAGGGAGAGACGAAAAGGGGCGGTATCTTCCCAATTGAGTTCAGAGAGAGTCTGCAACACTAACCTGAGGCTCGATTGATGAAATATGAATTCAAATCGCCAATAAAAAAAAATGCGACAAACAAACGCTATATCCTTCCCAACGGTTTCTGGGTGCTTAGACGCCTGATGTCTCTTCAGCTTGCTGGGCTTCAGGCTCGAGTTTGCCAACTTTTCTCCACAAATCACACACTCAGGTCGTTTGTCTGGTCCCTCAGTGAAGCCCATGGTGATGTAATTTTCGCGATTGCTGTAGGTCCTAACTTTTTTTGCAGATGAGCTGCCGTCATCTCCTTTTCGTTTGTCACACATTTTCGCCTCTGGCGGCTGACTGCAGACGAGCCGAGAAAGTTAACTAGCGTGCTAGGCTAGCTACGGAAAGTGATACAGTCAACTGATTCGCGTTTTAGCGGCTACCCGGTAGCCTACTGTTAACGTTAAAAAATCATGTCTAGATGTTTATTTATTTATCTTTATTTTTTATTGTAGTGGAGAGACTATTCATGCTTCTGATGATAAAAATATGCTAATTAAATATTTCTCTGAAAAAAAAAAAAAAAAAAGGACCGCAAATCATCTGTGGTCTGGCGGACCCCCTGCGCCCCCTGTCGGACCCCCAGGGGGTCCGCGGACCACAGGTTGGGAATCACTGGTCTAGACAGTGGGGCATAATTCATCACTGACAGTGAATTGGAAAATGTAGAGCATAACATTTGTGCAAGGCGGAGACCACATGCTTTTTTTTTTTTCCATATATAAGCTCCTGTTTACCAGAACGGTTTTTAATGAAGTTGTATAGTGCATTGAATGATATGGGGCTTTGTATGGGGGGTATCTGTATGTTTAATTATTCCTGCACAACCTGACATCATAATGTTCCAGTTTGTTGTTGTTAACAGAATGTCTTCTTACGGACTAGTCTCTACACACTGACACTATACGATAAGATAAGATAAGATATTCCTTTATTGATTCCCTTGGGGAAATTCAGGAATATACTATACCTACTCTGTATCATAATATATAATATATTATAAATTATATATTATATACTCTGTATTCATCATTCATGTATTAGTTTGTGCAGGTTTCAACGCTTTTTATTAAATGACGTGTTTGTGTGTTTCTGTGTTTTGCTGTGTGTGTGTGTTCCTGTGTTTGTGTGTGTTTATGTATGTGTTTGTTCCTGTGTGTGTGTTTATGTGTGTGTGTGTGTTCCTGAGTGTGTGTGCGCATATGTGTATGTGTATGTGTGTTATGTATGTATGTATGTATGTATGTATGTATGTATGTATGTATGTATGTATGTATGTATGTATGTATGTATGTATGTATGTATGTATGTATGTATGTATGTATGTATGTATGTATGTATGTATGTATGTGTGTGTGTGTGTGTGTGTATGTATGTATGTATGTGTGTATGTATGTGTGTGTGTCCAGTCTGAAGGAGGCCCAGGCAGTGCTGCTGAGGAAGACTCTGTCAGGAGGAGGAAGAGGAGACAAGATGGCCACACTGTTGATGAAGCACATTGAGACAGAGAGGAATAAACTGCACTCGCTCTCCTCATCCTCTTCATCCTCATTCTCATCCTCACCTCCCCCCTCTTGCTCTTCATCCTCCCTCTCCTCATCATCATCTTCATCACCCTCCTCCTCCTCTCTGAGGGCCAGGGTGAAGAGTTTCCACACGCAGAAAGGCCAGTATACCATCCATATTACTTCAGGTTAGTACACACACACACACACACACACACACACATACACACACACACACACACACACACACACACACACACACACACACACACACACACACACACACACACACACACACACACAGACGCACACACACACACACAGACGCACACACACACACACACACACACACACACACACAGACGCACACACACACACGCACGCACACACATACACACACACACACACACACACACACACACACACACACACACACACACACACACACACACACACACACACACACACACACACACACACACACACACACACACACACACACACACACACACACACACACACACACACACACACACACACACACACACACACACACACACACACACACACACACAGAGAAAGGCCAGTACACCATCTACATGAGTTCACCTACAGGTTAGTACACACATACACATAATGTGATGATAGTGTGAGGGTATAATATTTCATCTAATGCATGTTTTAAGTAGATTAGAATAACAAGCTGTGGTACAGTATAGCTAACATAACACCATGTGACCAATGGATAACATTATATAACATGATGCATCTCCAGCTATTCTGATAGAAGGCCTGTATAGTATATTATACAGTAGAGGCTTGTCAGCTCACAATATCACACCCTAGTCCTACCATTACCTAACACAACATACCTGCATATTTCAAGGCACACTTGTAGCTAAGGGGCTACACAACCCGGACTGTATTAAAGATTGTTTAGATTAAACCACTACTAAAGAATATTAATAGCCAGACAGTATAGTTAGACAAAATGGCGGACACTCAATGGACGGCACGGGGACAAGGATACCTGGTTTATAAGCATTTTAATCGTCATAGCAACATACAACTGAATTATCACGTTTCTCTTTTAATAATAGAATCTCAGAGTATCAAAGTCAGCGGTAATGAATAGTTCCTAGGTTAAGAATACTCGACCGGAGCTCTGCAGGGAGTGAGAATAGACGAGGCGATACGGGGCAAAGCAAGGGTAGTTGGAGACGATGGTTCCCCTCTGGAGCTCCAAGCTCCGGAGGAATTGGAGACTGGTCGGATAATCCTGTCGTCGCTGGAAGAAAAGGGGTCTCGTACGGAACCGGTCCTTATAATCCTAGCGCCCGATGGCAGGGTTAATAGCTATTAATCCAAAAGCCTGTTGGCATAGATGGTAGCTAGCTAGCTTCGTTTGTACTGGAAGCTAGCCCGCAGACGGTCTTCAATGAGTAGTTAGATCCAAACGCCGCTGGGTTTAACTATACGTTTCTCCACGTTACTTCGCTTACACAAGTCACTATACTGCGCCAATAATGGCTCTACAATATTATAGTCGTATCTAAGTAGCTACTAGCTATCTGTAACGATACACCGCTGGTAGGTCTGTGTACAACTGTACCGGACGTATCACGCTCTCGCTCTGCTGCTTCTCCTGTTCTGATACTGCCGACTCATTACTTCCACTGCTGTTAGGTTACTGCTTCTGCGGCTGCTTGCACCATCTACAATATATATACTCAGACTGATTTCTAGGGCGCAGCTGATTTACCTGTCCGGAATCAATGCGCCTGCTATGGGCAAGTCTGAACTTGTCTGAACATGTCTAGAACCATGTCTGGGGGGCTCGTCTGGTGGCGCCTCCAATGTCAAGGGCGAGACCCAATGAGGCGCGCGAAGAATACTATTATGCAAACGGATTGGCGTAAAGATATATATCTTATATATATAAACAATATACAAGTTATACAAAATAATAAACGCAGACTTTCAGTGTTAATCTGGACCTTCAGAACAGCCGCCCCCTAATTAGTCCGAACCTAATTAGTAAATAAATGGGGGCACAGATTAATATTAAGGGTCAAGTCAACTCCTCCATAATGTGCTATGGGGAGTTGGAAATAATCTATAAAGTCAGTGGGTTATCGTCGTCGTCAGGGGAGTCAGGGATCTCCGGCAGCTCCATCAACTTGGCTACTGGTCTGGTGTAGGTCCGCCCTTGGACGATGACTTCTGCCGCTCTGACCTTCCCATCGGAACCGGTAATCACTTTGCTCACACGGCCGGCCGGCCACGTAGCTCGGGGTAGTGACTGGTCTATTATCATCACGACGGTATTCACTGTCAGGTTGTCCCTGTCTTTAACCCACTTCTGACGGGCTTGAAGGGATGGTAGATAGTGTAGGAGGAAGCGGGCCCAAAACTGGTCGGCCAGTACTTGGCTGTGTCTCCACATCCTCCGACCGCTCATCTCGTTCTGTCTGTACACCGCCTGAGGAAGGGCAGGGTCCAGCCGCCCCATCAAGAGGTAGTTTGGGGTGATGGGGTCGATGTCAGCTACGTCGCTTGAAACGTAGCCGAGGGGCTTAGAGTTCAGAACGCCCTCAATCTCTGTGAGGACCGTAGCTAGGACTTCATCGCCCACGGTCTGGGCCCCAAGTACGGTGTACATAGCAGTCTTTATGGATCGGACCTCTCTCTCCCACGTTCCCCCGAAATGGGGGGCGTTCGGGGGGTTGAACTGGAAGGTGACCTGAGCAGGAGCGAAGCGGATCTTGAGTTCTTCACCCATAGTCAGGAAGCTCTCTCTCAGTTCTGTGTCTCCTCCTCGGAAATTTGTCCCTTGGTCGGACAATAGCACTGATGGGGTCCCTCTCCTTGCTTGGAACCTCCGGAATGACATGAGGAACGAGTCTGTACTCATGGTCTGGAGGATCTCAATGTGAACAGCTCGGGTGGTCATGCACTTGTACACGATGCCCCACCTCTTCTCTGTCCCTCTTCCTTTCTTGACGTTGAATGGGCCGAAGCAGTCCACGCCCGTGGAGTGGAAGGGCCGCTTGCCGAGTTGGAGGCGGCAGGGAGGCAGGTAGGCCATCTTCGGAATACTAGGCTGTGCCCTCCACTTGCGACAGGTCGGGCAAGTCCGTTGGAATCGACGTACAGCTTCTCTCCCTTGGAGTATCCAGAAGCGCCGTCGGATCTCCGCAAAGACTCGCTCAGCCCCCGCGTGGTGCACCCCCTTGTCGTACTTCTGGATGATCAGATCTGTTATCTTGTGTCAGCTGTTGAGGACGACGGGATGCTTAGCATCTTCGGTCAAGTCCGGGGCCCGTCTCAATCGACCACCCACCCTGATGAGGTGCTGGGCGTCGAGCTCTGGGGCTAAGGTGAGGAGTCGACTGTCTGAGGGGACTGGCTTTTCCCCTCTCAGACAATCTAGTTCTTCTGGGAAGGAGTCTCTTTGTGCTCTCTTTAGTAGGAGAAGTTCTGCTTCCTCGTAGTTCGCTGCGTCGAGGTCTGTGGTGGGGGGAAGTTCCGGGTGGTGCCATAGGAATGTCCTTTTCTGAGCACTCTCAAAGGTTAAACAGTCGTCTAGGTCTGGGTCCGTTGGAGCCGGGGCTTGACTCAGCCCGCAGAACATAGACTTCTTTATCTCTGACTCATCTTGGTTCGCCTCCCGTGGTGTGGGGATAGGCCACTTCTCCTCCGGGAGCTTGAGGAACTCAGGACCATCACTGTATGGGTTAGGACGTGTGAGGTCGTCTAGAGACATCCCCCGTGTGATGACATCCCCCGTGTGATGACATCCACCGGGTTCTGCTTGGTGTCAACATATCTCCAACATGCTGCTCCTACCAGGTCTTGGATTTCGGTTACTCGGACTCCGACGAAAACCTTGTACCGACAGGAGTCGGACTGGATCCAGGTGAGCACGGTCATGGAGTCTGACCATAGGATGATCTCACGCACCGGTATGGTGAGTTCACTTTGTATCATTTTTGCGAGTTGCGCGCCTACCAGAGCTCTAGTCGCGGGATCGACTGCTGCTTGCGGGGAGCTATCCTCGAGCGGGCCAGGACGAAGGCTACGTGGACTTCTCCTCCCTCTTCTCGGGCTCTCAGGTAGGCCACTGATCCATACGCCACTTCAGAGGCGTCGCTGAAGACGTGCAGGTCTATCTGACACGTCTCCAACCGCACTGTAGGGGGGAAGTAACTCCGTTGGATGGTCACATCGCGGAGTAAGACAAGTTCATCCTCCCATTCTCTCCATGTGGTAGCCAGGTGCTCGGGTATGTGGTCGTCCCAGCCCTGCTCCTTGTCCCACAGTTCTCTCACCAGCATCTTCGCCCAAGTGGTGTAGGGGAGGATACATCCCATTGGGTCGTACTGGCTGGCGAGTGTTCGGTACACACTCCGCCGAGTGGTCAGTCTAGTCGTGGACGTCTCCTGATCCGTCCTCAGGGGTGTGTGTCTGTAGTGAAGCGAGTCCGTCTTGAAACGCCAGACGAGGCCCAGGGTCATCTCTTGCGCTTCACCTGGGGTGTGCGCCATCCAGGTCTCGCTGCTCGCGGCCTTGGTCTCTGGGGGGAGGCTTCGGAGAACTTGAGGGTCGCTGCTGGCCCATTGTCGGAGGTCGAATCCACCTTTGGACAATGAAGCTCGTAGCTTCAGTAGGATGCTCTCTGCTTCTTCTGGTGTGGATACGCTCTGTAGGCAGTTGTCCATGTAGAAACTTCTTTCCACGCTGTGTCGGACATCATCGTCGGCTCCGGGGTCTTCGGCCACGTGCTTCTGTAACGCGAACGTGGCGCAGCACGGGCTGCAGGTGGTGCCGAATGGGAGTACCTCCCATTGGTATATCGAGGGTTGTTCATCGTCGAGCCTCTCTCTCCACAGAAACCTCAGTAGAGGCTTGTCTTCCTCCATCAGTCGGACTTGTAGGAACATTCCCTTGATGTCGCCGCTGATGGCCACTTTGTCCTGACGAAAGCGTATCAGTACGCCGAGGAGGGAGGGTCCGAGTGTCGGGCCGGGCAGGAGCACGTTATTCAGATTCTGCTGTCCAATCTGATAACTGCAATTGAACACGATGCGGTTCTTTCCGTTGTGGGTGACCTTGTGGTGGGGCACGTACCATGACTCTGTCGTCCTTTCTGCCTCGTGGTCATCGATTTTCTTTATATGGCCAGCCGTGATCAGCTTCTCGATCTCGGTGCGATATATCGTTGCTTGGGGGGGGTCTTTGGCGAGGCGCCGCCAGTGCTCTGTAGGTAGTGGTGTGTCGCTCCCTTCGGCACGTGCAGAGTGGGCATCCCTTCCCGCCTCAAGAGTGGGGTCGCGTATCTTAGTACTCCGTCGACCTCGACCCTCGTAGTCTTCTGCTCGAGTAGAACTATGGCATACTTGTCCTCCTTTGACCGAACCATCTTGCGTTCGTTCTTGAATGGCAGTGAGTCTAGTGTCCATAGCCTCTCAACGTGCTGTAAGAGGGTATTGTCTGGGTCGCTCACCTTGGTGTAAAGGCAGCGTGTGGACGTTGGTCGGTTGGAAGGCCCGGAGAGAGGGCCCTGGAGCGTCCATCCCAGTCGGGTCTTGACCGCGGCTGGGCATCCTCTGGGTCCGATGTGGACCGCATCAGTTGGGACAATGAGGTCCGCGTGGTCTGAGCCTATGAGTAGGGTCGGTGTAGCGCCGTTGATGAGCGGTATGGGCAGTCGGCGTAGGTGTTCGTACTTCTCCCTCAGCTATGGGATGGGGTAATCGTAGCGTGACAAACCTATGTCGTAGCTTGTGAACGCCTTGTTGATGCTGTACCGCTTCTCGGGCTGATCGATCGCTGCTATGGTGAACGAGACGTTTTCACCTTTGATTGTCTTTAAGTCTCGACGAATGGTACAGATGGTCATGGTCTCCTCTGGACCCCGCAAGTCCAACTGGGTCACGGCGGAGGCGAGGAGGAGAGTCTTCTCCGACCCGTCGTCGAGGACGGCGTAGGTGTCGAGTACCTTGTCCCCGTGACTGAGGAGTACTCGTACCACCTTGAGGAGCACCCTGGAGCTCCCACTCTTCGCGGGGTCGATGTAGAGTACTTCTGCTCTCGAGCTGCTTTGTGGGGCGGGTTTTCGCTTGTTGCTCTCGTGCAGTGCTTCGAGGTGAGCGCCGTCACACTTGCCACACTTCTTCTTAAGGCGGCATTCTGCTGCCATGTCGCCGCGCGCGCAGCGGAAACAGTGGCGGTTAGCTTTAATCCACTGACTTACGTCGTCGGCGGTCAGTTTGTTGAATGCGTCGCACTGTGACAGCCAGTGTTCGTTGTCGTAGTATTGACATGCGATCTTCCATTTTCCCTTGGCGGGGGGTTTATGACTCTTCTGTCGTGGCACCGACTCGGCCTGGTGCATCACGGTTATGGGCCGGCTTTGGTCTTTAAACCTTCTCGGTCCCTCTTTAATGTTCGAGCCACCCCATGCGAAGGTGTCAATTCTTAGGCTGCTAACCTCCCTGGCTAGGAAGTCAGCAAGGTCCAGGAGTGATTGTTCTGGGCCATTGGGGTCACAGTGGTTTCTTTGCCGCCGAAAACGTTCTTGGCGGAATGGGGGGAGCTTCTCTAATATACGCTCCACGTTGGAGTTGGCGTACAACTCGTACATCCCCTTCTCTCGTTGGGACCCGAGCATCCCTACCAGGGATTGTACTTTGACGGATAGGTCGTCCAGGGCTCGGTTGTCTTTAGCTGGGGGGAGACGTTCAATCTCACGTATCTCCTGAATGACATAGTCCCATGTACGTCCGTAACGTGCGTCGAGGGCCACCAGGGCATCAGAATAGGGAGTCTGTGAATTGGAGTATGCCAGCGCTATGTTGTGCGCTCTAGTTACCTTGAGGTGCTTAAGGAGGATGGCATACTTGTATGACTCGTCCTGTACTCCGGACATAATTGTCTCTAGGCACATACGCAGCTCGGTATACTGCGCTCTGTCTTCTCTTGTGAAGTCTGGGAATGTGGGTGTCCCAATGTAGGATGCCATGGATGGCTGTGACACTGACGCACGTGGGGGGAGAGGCCTCCTTGGCGAGTCTCCCCGTACGTGGGGTCGTTGGTTCGTGCTGGGCGGGAACCAGAGGCTGGGCCCCCAGGCACTATTCCTCGGTGCTGTCTGTTGCTCGAACTCCCCACTGGGACGGGTTGGGGGTTCATAACGCAGCGTGTCGGGACTGAGACCGGGGCTGCACTGTTCCTCCTGGTCTGAGATGGGTTCGTGCGGGTGGGCTTTCTGTCCTCCCTCGTCCTCCGTTAGGCTTTGTAGTCGCTCGGTTAGCTGCTCTGCAACGTAAGCAGGTTCTTCCCGTAGGCTGGGTCCCGTGTAGCTTTGTCGGGGAGGGGAAGGTGCCCTCGACCGGTGTCGTGATGATCTCTGGGAGCTCCGGGTGGAAGAGTGGGGTGTCACCCTCTGGAGCGCTTGCTCCATCATTTGTGCTTGTAGGCGGTCTCGCTCCGCCTCGCGCTGCGCATTGGCTACGTCGAGCTGCATGGTTTCTTCAGCCTGGAGGCGCCTCTCTTCCAGTCTGAGATGTTCGCGCTCACTCTCTCGTTGCGCCTGGAGACGTGCACGCTCACCCTCTTGTTGCGCCTGGAGACGTCTCTCTTCCACTCTGGAATGTTCACGCTCACTTTCTTGTTGCGCCTGGAGGCGGTCACGCTCACCCTGGAGGCGGTCTCTTTCTGCTGAAGCGGTTAGCGTGGCGATCAGGACTTGCGCTAGCCTCTGGACGGCCTCGCTTGGGGATGACGCTGATGATGGTGATTTGGAGTTGGCAGGGCTTGGCGGTGACCTGGTCTCCTTACGCGCTCCGAGGTCCATCACAGGGGCGCTGTACTTTGTCTTCTTGCGCTCCGAGGTCCATCTCGGGGGCGCGTTCTTTACCTTCTTGCGCTCCGAGGTCCATCTCGGGGGCGCAGTCTTTATCTTCTATGGGTTCATGCGCTCCGAGATCCACCTCGGGGGCGCAGTGTTCTTTGGGCATAGTCAAGTCATGTCCCGCTTGTCCCCCCCCGTGAGCTAAGTCAGTTTCACTTAAACTAGCTTGGGTCTCTACCGGTGGGGTTGACAGGTCGATAAGGTTGGGCATACTTAAACTACTAATGTTATCCTTGCTTAACATCCTTGCAGATAAGCTAGGAGGTAGATCTACAGCGTAGTTCTCCAAGTGGGGAGGGGGCTGACGCTGGCGCCTAGGGCACTCTAATGGGGGAGAGCCGATTGGAGAGTGTCCGCCGCTGGCCATATTATTACTAATATGATTATTATTACTGATACCCTCCGGCTCGAAGGACCAATTGTAGCTAAGGGGCTACACAACCCGGACTGTATTAAAGATTGTTTAGATTAAACCACTACTAAAGAATATTAATAGCCAGACAGTATAGTTAGACAAAATGGCGGACACTCAATGGACGGCACAGGGACAAGGATACCTGGTTTATAAGCATTTTAATCGTCATAGCAACATACAACTGAATTATCACGTTTCTCTTTTAATAATAGAATGTCAGAGTATCAAAGTCAGCGGTAATGAATAGTTCCTAGGTTAAGAATACTCGACCGGAGCTCTGCAGGGATTGAGAATAGACGAAGCGATACGGGGCAAAGCAAGGGTAATTGGAGACGATGGTTCCCCTCTGGAGCTCCAAGCTCCGGAGGAATTGGAGACTGGTCGGATAATCCTGTCGTCGCTGGAAGAAAAGGGGTCTCGTACGGAACCGGTCCTTGTAATCCTAGCGCCCGATGGCAGGGTTAATAGCTATTAATCCAAAAGCCCGTTGGCATAGATGGTAGCTAGCTAGCTTCGTTTGTACTGGAAGCTAGCCCGCAGACGGTCTTCAATGAGTAGTTAGATCCAAATGCCGCTGGGTTTAACTATACGTTTCTCCACGTTACTTCGCTTACACAAGTCACTATACTGCGCCAATAATGGCTCTACAATATTATAGTCGTATCTAAGTAGCTACTAGCTATCTGTAACGATACACCGCTGGTAGGTCTGTGTACAACTGTACCGGACGTATCACGCTCTCGCTCTGCTGCTTCTCCTGTTCTGATACTGCCGACTCATTACTTCCACTGCTGTTAAGTTACTGCTTCTGCGGCTGCTTGCACCATCTACAATATATATACTCAGACTGATTTCTAGGGCGCAGCCGATTTACCTGTCCGCAATCAATGCGCCTGCTATGGGCAAGTCTGAACTTGTCTGAACATGTCTAGAACCATGTCTGGGGGGCTCGTCTGGTGGCGCCTCCAATGTCAAGGGCGGGACCCAATGAGGCGCACGAAGAATACTATTATGCAAACGGATGGCGTAAAGATATATATCTTATATATATATAAACAATATAGAAGTTATACAAAATAATAAACGCAGACTTTCAGTGTTAATCTGGACCTTCAGAACAACACTGTTCAGTAGAAATTATGTAAAACCCTTCATTATAAGTTGGCTAAATCAAACATTTAAAAACTTAATACAACGACCAATGTGTTTCAGTTGGAGAGTCTTCCTCAAGCTGCTAAGTCTCCAGCTGCTTTAATAAAGGCTTTAAAAAAATCTGTACCATGATTCTCCAGAGACACAAGTCTTTCATGCAGTCTATTTGATGTTGCTGAATCGCTCCCTGGGAAACAGCTGTCACAAGGCACAATAAAAGGGATTAAATGATGAAACATATAATGTAAATTATAATTATCTTTAGGAAATATCTTAGCTGGTGACATCACTGCCATGGAACGTCCATCTCCCAGAGATCAAACAAACAGCTGAGTGTCAAAGTTAAAACATGCTTTGGTTTTATTCATAGTTTTAAGCAGACTCATCAACGCCAAGAAACGTTTCAAGCTGATCCAATGTTTTTTTTTTATTACAAAATATGTCTGTCTACATAGTAAAAAATAGGAGCTTGTAAATACCCTTCCTCTGTGTGTGTAAATGAGGATGATGAAGACGATGCTGGAATATCAGATGTGTAAAACGCAGTCTAGATGAGGCCAACGTTGTTTTCAATCATACGCACACACACACACAGTCACACACCCACACAGACACACGCACACACACACATGCACACACACACACACACACATGCACACACACACACACACACACAGTCACACACCCACACAGACACACGCACACACACACACACACATGCACACACACACACACACACACACACACACATGCACACACACACACACACACACACACATACACACACACACACACACACACACACCTACACCTACACACACACACACACCTACACACACACACACACACACACACACACACACACACACACACACACACACACACACACACACACAGGCCCTGCCTTTAAGCCATACTGTACATGGTTGGAATGTGTTAATGGCACTTTTCTTTCTAAAACAAACTGGTGGTGATTTAATAGGGGGGGAATGCTGTGTGTGTGTGTGTGTGTGTGTGTGTGTGTGTGTGTGTGTGTGTGTGTGTGTGTGTGTGTGTGTGTGTGTGTGTGTGTGTGTGTGTGTGTGTGTGTGTGTGTGTGTGTGTGTGTGTGTGTGTGTGTGTGTGTGTGTGTGTGTGTGTGTGTGTGTGTGTGAGATAAGGTTGTCTATGTTTTACTCTGGTAACAGACTGATTAGTCCATTGTTTACCAGTTCCTGACATTGTGTAGCTGACTGACTGACTGACTGACTGACTGACTGACTGACTGACTGACTGACTGACTGACTGACTGACTGACTGACTGACTGACTGACTGACTGACTGACTGACTGACTGACTGACTCATTCATTGCTGACCAGAACCAGCCGACATCAGAGCTGAAC
This sequence comes from Notolepis coatsorum, assembly GCF_963971535.1. Lineage (NCBI taxonomy): Eukaryota > Metazoa > Chordata > Actinopteri > Aulopiformes > Paralepididae > Notolepis > Notolepis coatsorum. The sequence goes on from NC_140165.1 coordinate 191,826,367, forward strand.
AATGTTGAACCACTTCAGCCAATCAGAGTCCAGCGTTAAGCCAGGCCATGGTGTAATGGTTGAGTATGATGGATAAGCACTGACCTAATGGAAACCAGCCCTGCCACAGGCCAGCAGCAGCGCTGCTTCATTCATCATCCATGATACCAACACATTTATTATAGATGCTTTTAAAAACACATTTTATGTCTGTAAAAACACTATGTGGCCGTCTGTGTTTCCCACGGCAACTCGGACGTATACATTGCATGTGCTCACGACATTGTAGGTTTTAAACCGTCAAATGATCTATATTAATATGGCACGTGGTGAAACCATATGCCGATGACATCACCGCTTGTGTCCATAACTTGTGTGTATTACTGAACAGGATACACTCCGTCTTTTATCCCACAGGCTTCAGTGTCAGATGCTGTTGTGTCTTGTAACTCTACGACTAGCTCTAAAGTTAAACAACACATGTCGTCCAAACTACAGGTTGGTCACAACAGTGTCCCAGCTTGCTAGGCCCAGCCACTCCCCTTACATGAATAGCTTTAACATAAGCTGTGCGACGCAGCGCTTTTCTTTCTAATAATATACGTTGTATTTTATGGCAATAACATTCAGGTTTGTTCGACCCGTGAGATATAAACACGAAGATCACATCAGAAATATTTCATGGAAAATGGTTGGACTTCAGTTTGTCTGCGGCTGGTGTGAGCTAGGTAGTGTAGTTTTAGGAAATTTCGATGTCCATCGAAAGCCCTGGGTCTCCTCTTTCTTTGGACTACAGTACAACAATTTCATGACAGCGTCATGCCCTCGCGTCCGATGCAACGCGCATATTTTATAAACTCATATTTCGCCAATAACAGCCATTTAAAGGGGACATGCATTATAAATGGCTTTTTTCAGTGTTTAGCATTGTTATATAGTAATAGGAGTTAGTATCAATGGGTCTGTGCCTCTAAATACCATATTGGTGGATTTCTCTCATTCAGTTGCAACAATTTCCTCCTCCATTTAATTAGGTCATTCTGATTTGACTCGCAAGGTGACGTAACAAGGCGCTGGTGGAGCTGATTGTGATCCGATTGGCTCTGTGGTTGGAGCCAATGCCGTCCACATTTTTCATTTTCATTGTAACCCAACATTTCCTCAAACGGGTTTGACAGGCAGAGAACAGCGAGAGGGAGAGAGATAGAGAGAGAGAGAGGGACGGCGGGAGGGACTGCAGAAGTGTGTGTAAATGTGTGTGTGCCATCTCTCCCTCGTCGGGGACACACACAGGTCGGGGACGTAGGCATAGTGTAACCCGACACTTCCTCAAACGGAGTTTGACAGGCGAGTGAGGAGAGAGAGGGAGAGAGAGGGAGAGAGAGAGGGATGGCGGGAGGGACTGCAGAAGTGTGTGTGCACCATCTCTCTCCCTCGTCGGGGACACACACATACACAAACTTGACTGCGTGTGTGTCGGGGACATCTCTCTCTCTCTCTCTCTCGCTTGCTCGTTCTCTCTCTCGTTCTCTCTCTCGCTCTCTCCCGCATGTATCACGCTGTGTGGGTGACTCACTGAAAGTGCTTATGGGCGGAGCACATCCAATAACAGGCTGAAATCCTGAGGCTGGAAAATGATGCTTTTGAGTACTCCATTAGAAATATAAAACAATGATTTTATTTTTTTTAAATAAACCTTACAGATGTCTTCCATAGACTCACAGGAATTGTGTAAAGTTGCTCAAATAGTGCAAGGAATAGCAATGCATGTCCCCTTTAAATGCGGTGACAGTTGCGTTATTTGAACTAGGGCTGGGCGATATGGCCAAAAATGATATCACGATAACGATATCGATAACGATATCATATCACTCAACATCGCTAATTATCGATATTGTTATAAGTATAAAAAATAAAAAACATATTTTTTTTAAACAGATGTATATTTATTTTGCACCAATTCTTTGTCGTTGCCGCCATCTTTAGTGTTACATCCCCTCACACTCCAGTTCTCAGGCTGCAGCTGGTTTGAAAGTGAAAGTAAACAAGCTTCTCTGCTGGCTGTGGCTCCAGGGGAGTTGAACAGTTCTGGCTCTGCTAGTTTCTTTTCTATCTTTTGGTGCTTTTTTGGTGGACAAACCACCGCACATGTGCACCGTGACTCGTGACTGGAGACTAGCTCTGCTAGCACACATAGCCTACTGTGTACAGACGGTTTCAAACTGTATTTTAAATTAGAAAGCAAACAAAATAAATGGACAAGAGAAAAATTAATCTCAATTTGGTCAGTATTGTCATTTGGACAAGCAAAGCCATTACTTTAAGTTACAGGCAAGAAAGACAAGTCTGTCCACTGTCTCTGGTTTTAAAACTGCCCTGTTGCAGGTCACAAAATAATATATAAATAATAATAATAAATTCTATATATTTTTTTTCCGATATATATTTTTTCCTATATCGATTATCAAAATATATCGTGATAATTATCGTTATCATTTTATCGCCCAGCCCTAATTTGAACGCTACTTTTCACTGTTCAACAGGGCTGTACCACACACAAACATTCTAAATAAACAACTTACCCATAAAGAAAGCAGAACGTTGCACGACAGACGACAAAAATCTACTACCCTCCGAGGCAGAGTCATTGACACGATTAACAACAGCTCGTTCATTAAATCCGATGGATCTATTGCTGTTGTTTCCTGAAGCCGAAAGTTTTGGAGCATCTCAACATAATATCAACAGAGTGTTATTTATGTGCGTCGCTCGAAACTCCAACGCCAACTAAAGCAATCGTCTTGATTCGCATGCAAATGCCATTCCGCCCCCACGCAATGACCAAAGTCGCCTTTGTAGTAAATATGTTCTTAAAGGTCCCATGTTTTGCTATTCCTTTCACTATTTGGGCAATGTTACACAATTCCTATGAGTCTATGGAACACATCTGTATGTTTTTTTTTTTTTTTTATTCATTGTTTTGTATTTCTAATCAAGTACTCTAAAGCAGCATTTTTCCACTTCAAAAATTCAAGCTGTTTTGGGCTGGGCTCCGCCCCCATACTCGCAAAAGCGCTTTGAGTGACAGTCACCCACAGTCTACACTGGCAGACAGAGAGAGAGGGAGACTAATTAATTCCGCCACGGGGGGGGCATAATCCCACGGGACAATGCATTGGTAACTTGTTTCAAATGAGAATATATACCCCCGTGAATATTATTGCACGGATCGGAATACGCGTGGGAGTGTGCGTGTGTGCTATGATATTTTGCAACAGGTTGACGTGATGCGAGTGCCGACAGAGAGAGCAGAGAACGAGCAAGCGAGAGAGAGGGAGAGAGAGGGATACGGAGCATTTACACAAACTGTGTAAATGCTCCGTATCCCTCTCTCCCTCTCTCTCTATCTCTCTCTCTCTCCGTCTCTCTCGCTTGCTTGCTCGTTCTATGCTCTCTGTGTCGGCACCCGCGCCACGTCAACCCGTTTGAGGAAGTGTCAGTATTTCCACTCGCTCTGTTGTTGAGTGAATGGTTGACTGTGCGCTACAACCATAGAGGGGGCGTTAGCTATGCTGATGAGAATTCTTATACGTCACAGGTACGCAAAATTCAGAATGGTTTAGTTCAGTGGGGGGGGATCTCGTGATATGATACAACCCCACATTGCTAGAAAACAATGCTAAACACTGGAAAAGGCTATTTATAGATATATTGATGTGTGGGGTGTTCGGGGGACTGACTGTTCCGGGGGGGTTCACATGCCTTCGAGCAACATTGTACTATTGTACTTATTTTATGCCTATTCTTAAATCTGCACGTCTACATTGCACTACTTTTATTGTCTTTTATACCTATTCTTATGTCTGAAGTTTATGCAATAAATTTTTTTGTCAATTTGTGTGCTGATTTTATGCCATTTTTATTATGTTAATTTTTTTATACTAATTGCTGTGGTGCACTCTGGACTGAGAGTACTACTGTATGTAGATAGTTATTAATATTTATTATTGTTATATTGTAGAAATGTGTGCATTGAAATGTCTGTAAAGTCTCGACTACATTGAAAATGAGTGTGACCTCAATTGTAATTTCGAGAATAAATAAAGGTTGATGATATTGGATGGTAGAGTGCAAGGAGTTAAGGACACATGTAGGACCCTCCATCCCATAATACAACATGGGTTTGCTGTAGAAAAGCAACATTTGCTGCAGAAATTCAAACTTTCCAGATATTTCTCTAATGAGCTCTTTTGTTTGGTCTGAGCCTTGTTTGATTTTTATTTGTTTTGTCTAATTTTACCTGTTTTCATTGGTCTGTATTTATGATGTCATGTCTGGTTTAGCAGACAGTCAGTCAGTCAGGTGTCCCGGCCACGCTACACAGCGGTGGTTTACACACAGATGATCTCAGTGTGTTGGGTTCTCTCTACACTGTAAAGAATGATGCACTTAATATGGTATTTTATCTTGTCTTCAGATCTTTTCTTTAATTATCTGTAATTTACTTTTACATTTTTCAAATTTACCTCAAGCAAATAAAATGTCTTGCACCAGCCATAACTCTTACAGTTCTGGTCTGATTTGGATAAAATTTGGCACATAATGCTAACTGTAGGCTCGGGACCCAAATTATATTTTTTTTAAATCGCTCAATGACAAGTATTTTATTTGAATGAATTGCCCATTGAAATAATGAATATAATGCCAGAGTCAGAATGGCTGGTCTAACGTATGGGCAGAATGCACATTAGTGGCAGAACGTGCATTAGTGGCAGAATGCACATTAGTGCCAGAATGTGCATTAGTGGCAGAACGTGCATTAGTGGCAGAACGTGCATTAGTGGCAGAACGTGCATTTGTGACAGAATGTGCATTAGTGGCAGAACGTGCATTAGTGGCAGAATGGCAGAATGTGCATTAGTGGCAGAATGTGCAGCAGAACATGCAATTTTCAATTAAATTCAATTATCTTTAATGACCACCCAGCCAGGCTGGTGAAATTTGATTTCAGTGCAGCATGTTACAGCATTGTTCCAACATAGAACATAGAACATATAACATCACTTACATTACGTACATACTACATGCAGTTAAATACATAAATACACAATTACATGCATTAGTGGCAGAATGCGCATTAGTGGCAGAATGTGCAGCAGAACATGCATTAGTGGCAGAATGCGCATTAGTGGTAGAATGTGCATTAGTGGCAGAATGAGCATTAGTGGAAGAATGTGCATTAGTGGAAGAATGCTGTTAAATATAAACACACGCACGCACACACACACACACACACACTAAACCAATATATATACGTTTGGTGTGGTGTGTGTGTGTGTGCGTGCGTGCCTGCGTGTGCTTGTACTGTGCTAGCCATTGGCTTGGTGTGTGTGTGTGTGTGTGTGTGCGTGCATGCTTATACTGGGCTAGCCATTGGTTTGGTGTGTGTGTGCGTGCGTGGGCTTGTACTATACTAGCCATTGGTTTGGTGTGTGTGTGTGTGTGTGTGTAGGTGTGTGTGTGTGTGTGTGTGTGTGACGTGTGTGTGTGTGCTTGTACTGTGATTGCCATTGGTTTGGTGTGCGTGTGCTTGTACTGGGCTAGCCATTGGTTTAGTGTGTGTGAGTGCATGTGCTTGTACTGTGATAGCCATTGGTTTGGTGTTTGTGTGTCTGTGCGTGTGCTCGTACTGTGCTAGCCATTGGTTTGGTGTGTGTGCGTGTGTGTGTGTGCTCATACTGTGCTAGCCATTGGTTTGGTGTGTGTGTGCTTGTACTGAGCTAGCCATCAGCTTGGCATGTGGTGTGTGTGTAGTAATGTCACAGTGGTTTGTATTAACGAGGAGTGCTGTGTAGTGTCGTTGTCACCGTGGACGGCCAGTCAAGACATTAGCTCATAGACAAACAAACAGACCTGTATTTCACTGAGACCTGCTCGTTCCACCACGCCGTCACTAAGAAAACAACACGCTTACGTTACAACAAGTCACTTATTTTATCTTCAATTCAGGCTTATCTGTGCTTCACCCCTGGCTCGGTTCTCACAGTTAAACGTCATACCACCCTCGGACTGTTTAGAAAATATTTAACTTGTTCTGTGAGTGTTTGCTGCTCGGAGCATGCTGCGAGATTAGTCGGATTAGCTGCTCTGTGTCTAGGCATTGTGCCAACTGCCCATTCTAAAGCCAGGATACACAAGCAGTGTGTAGAAGGAGTAGAAATGTATATTTACACCCCTCAGTTTTTGACCAACAGTGTGTATTGCAGTAGAGATAGATGGTTACACCTCAGTTATTGACAAACAGTGTGTTACGTGTGGGTGTGTTGCACCCTGATGATTGATCAGGTGTTCCCAGTGTGATGTGTAGTGTCTAGTTGTAGTCCCCTGTCCTGGTCTCTTAGTTCCTTATCGTTTTTCCTCCCAGGTGTATCCATTTGTAATCATCCCAGGTGTGTCTTGTCTCGTCATTCCCTCATGTATAACTGTTCTGCCCTCCCCTGTGTGAGATGCTGATCCTGTTTGTACAGTCCTGTGTTTTGTTTGTCGTTATTTTATGTTATCCCTTTTGATTAGAAAACCCAAATATAATTCCTTGCAGCAAATTCTGAAATGATGTCTTGATAATCCAGAGTATACAACGTCGCGAGGATGGAAAGTCCACACATCTCTCCTGGGATATTGTAGTGCGCAAATAGTTCGTTATCAATTTTAACTTGGAGAAGCTGCGCTCCCCAGATACAACTGTGACGGGGATTGTCAGTCAAATCCGAAGGGCAACTTCGCAGTTAGGGAAGGTCCCGTTCCTCTTGCTGTAAAACCGTGTTTCCAGCGCAGTCTTGGCTTCCTCAGGCACCGTTACGCACAATAAGCGCAGCTCAGTGAACAGGTCCTCTCCGTTTATGTCGTTAGACTTTCCATCTGTCAGAGATGCGCTCAAAGCCTCACACTTTATCTTCAGTTCAGTGTCATCTATCTCTTTCAGTTTGGATAGGTTCAAAAGAAATCCAAATGTGTCCTCGAATTGTTGCAGTTGCTTAAAGGCCAACTTGCATGTTGTATTTTTGTTCAATAAACAATGTGGACTAGGCCAACGGTGACTTTCATGAAGAAGGGAAAAAAAATTATTGAAATTGACCCAGTTTTAGCGTTTTTATCAAACATTTTGTCTGCCCAACACAATCACCACGCACGTGGATATTTTAATCAATGGTTCATAACGTGCGCGTGTAATCGAAATGATGTCGTCACAACAGGTGCAGTGCACCAGGGGGCTCTGAGAGTCACACACTGCAGGCAGAGAGCCTTGCTACTACTAGCCGAATGAAAATGTATCTGTTTCACCTAACAACACTATTGCTCCGTGATCATAGCCATCCATCTCTAAAGCTAACCACTATTTGTAAAAGCCACAACCACGTTACCATATTTGTAATAATGTAAATCATTGTGTCGTTGTACATATTGTGTATACACCGTTAGAAGCTAACATAGCTTAGCTTGGTAGCTATTGTGCTAACAACATATCCCGACGTCCGGCTCGCTGGCCGGCATGAACGCCCGACCCAAAATGGTTCTCTCCTCTCTGTACACCCCCGTCCCCACGGGTACCCTGCCGGGGAGCCCATGGACGCGACAACGGCGGCAGCCGTAGGGTGCTCGAGCCCGTAACGCTAGTTGTTACAAAGGGTCAGATTAAACCGAATATATATATTTATTACTTGAGATATATTGTATAGTATTTGTATATCGTCTGATATCCCTTGTATATTCTTTGTACATATACACGGAATATCCCTTTACCTAGTACAGGCCAGACCATAATATTCATTCTCCTATTGGACAGCGATCCCCTAGGCGCCACGGCCATAGCCCCCAATGTCTAGTTCAAAGTCACCGCTAAGACATGCCTGGACATGCCCGGTTCTGCGCAGGAATACGAGACAGAAATAAGGCTGGTACTAGATTGTTCACCTTACGTATAAATACGGCGCAGGTGAATACAGTAGTTAGTTACCCCAATAAGTTGAAGCCTCACACCACGATACAACGTGCTGTGAAGTGGGCCTGTTTTGCCCCGAAATAGAGCCTTGAGACCGCGTGCGAATTGATAGCTGAAGTGTCAGAGTTTAACGCTGTATCGTCGAGTTCGACCTATTCTATTATTAAGTAATAGTCTATTATGTATAGTGTATCGTGCGGCTACCGTTCTACAGTGACCAGCATTACCAACGTTTCATCGTACCGAGCTAGTGTGCTTATCCAGGCTGGGCGGCCTAACCTGGTGCCGTCATCCGAGGAGCCCTAGACGAGAACCGTGTGGATATGTACACTGGATAACCTACCCGACGACTACAGAGCCCTTTTCGGCTGGATTATATTTGCTTTGGTCCTGTAGCTGTTGGAGCGGAGAATCGTCTACACCCACTACTGTGTGGGATCTACCCTGTGAGGAGCACCGTCGAGCCCGCCTCTAGTACTCTGAGGCTGGCTAGCTTTCCTCCATGCGGCACTGCATACCGGAGAATAGCTGTTGCTTCGTCTACGGATCAAGGGATTATTGCACTGTCTCCTGTACCTGGAGTCTCCTTATTCCTCGTTGACCCAGACTTTTGCTACCGACAAATCCTCTCCCCTGCTGGCTTACAACCGGAGGGAACCCTCTTAGTATCTCCAGCTGATCTACTAGTGTACCATATATAATTCTTATGATACAGGTGGTATTAATTATCTCCTGCGTAATATGCTCATGGACTTACGCTCTTGACCTATTCATGCACATTCTTCGCCTTACAAGCGCAACTCTCAATCTTGATAAGTAATGTAAGATAATCTTCGTGCTCTTCTAATAAATATTCTTCTAAACAGTATTTCTTGTGAAGCCGTGTTATTGTGGGGGTGTTCATCTCATATACATGTGTACTGTATGGCCAGTAGTAATGTACATAACTCAGTAGTGGTTTAATGATACCATACTTATTCAATACAGTCAGGGAATTGTACCCCTCAGTTACACTAGTGGTACACGATAGCTATGAGCTAACTAACGCTACAGGCTCAAACACCCTACGGCTGCCGCTGTTGTCGCGTCCACAAGCTCCCCGGCAGGACACCCGCAAGGACAAAGGCACACAAAGAGGAGAGAACCACCCCAAATCGGGCACTCATGCCGGCCGACAAGCCGGACGCCGCGGCACGTTGTTAGCACAATAGTAGCCCACTGTGATGCACCGAGTGGGCCACCATTGATCAACATGCAGCGACGTATAGCTTGCATGATGCGTGTGGTGCTTTGCCACACAGGTCTGAGAAGAGGACCTGCACATGATTTTACTCGTTCCCCAAACTCCTTTACATGCCCCGATCTAAAATGGTTCACGACAGTAGACATCATGCTAACGTTAGCCAGCGCCATATATCGAGTAGAACTATGACCCGGACGGGCATAAGGCATACGTTTCCTGAAGTGACGTCACGGCCGTGCTAGCGTCTGATAAGCTTTTAGATTTGCTCGTGCATGTTATTCGTGCGTGGACCTTTTTAACCATTTCTGAGTGAAATTTCCGGCGTCAAATGGGGAAAAAAAATTATTAAATTAGATACCAATGATGTAAACTACCCATAATTGCAGAGTAGGGTTTAACCTGCAAGTTGGGCTTTAAATCTGGAGTTTAATGCTGCGAGGGCCTGATCCACTATTTTGAGGAAATATTCCCTTTCGAATACCCGCTCTGCGGATAGTGGGATATTGTGTGCGTCTTCCTCCTGAGGGGTTGCGGCGCCCTCGCCCTCCTCCTCATCTTCACTGCTCGTCATTGTGACCATCGTTGTCACCTGGGGCTGGGCAGCCCTACTTGTGCTGCTGCCGCCGGTGCTGCTAGCTTCCCCTGCCTCCAAAACATCATTTTCTGTTGTCCCGACGCAAGGCCCCGCGGCTGCTTCTGACGCGGTCGTGTCGCTGATTTTTGTGATGAATTTATCAAATTAACCTCTCAGCGAGGTATTGAACACTTCTTTTTTCGTTGCTTTTTTTCTTTGTTCATTCCCTGAGGCAAATTTCCTCCATTTATCTCGTTCTCTCAAAATTCGAATTACCACCACTCTGCCACACACTGCAGTGTTGGGAAAGTTCACTTTCTACATGAACTAGTTCAGTTCACAGTTCACAATTTTTAAAATGAACTAGTTCAGTTCATAGTTCATAATTCTAAATGTTGAACTAAAGTTCATGGCTTCAAAAATGAACTAATTTAGTTATTTTTAGTTCTTTTTTGATATATATTTCTTTTATATAGATTTTTCACGTACAGTTACTTACATTACAAAAACACACATTGGGACAATGGAGGGGGGGGGGTCCTCCAGTTCATCTCTATGCCATCATCCACACCATAAGCAAGCAAAAACAAAACAAAAAGAAAAACAAGCAAAAAGGAAAAGCAAACCAAGACAGGCACTGTACAGTATTGCACTTGCCTCGAGCCCATTCACATGTAGACATATATTTATTTTTTCCTATCCTAGGTCTGTCCATACAATGGGGCACTGGGCCTTTAGAAGGATCCGAGAAATTTCAGCAGGAAAATAGTCTAATAGTGGGGCCCACACCTCCTGAAAGGAAGCGTTGTTGCCTCTATGCATTGCACAGTGTCTTTCATGGGGTAGCACACCGAAGATCTGCACATTTGTAAAAATGGAGGCTTATCCTTAATCCAGTTTATCAGAATGCATTTCCGGGCCGAAAGTAGAAGTTTATCAAATAGTTTGAATTGTAAAGGGTGTCACCCCTCCTACCCCCGAACCACCTCCAATGTACAGTCCCCCCCCCACCTACCCAACCTCCTCCAATGTACAGTTTCTATGTCAAATGTATATAGGCCTACTCTCTTTTCTGGACTCTTTTTGTATCACAAACAGTACTGTATTTGCAAATCTGGTATGTCATAAATGTATAGATGTAGCAGTACTGTCTATCTGTATGTCATGTATGTCCTGATTAATTGAAAATTGGGGACCCTGATACAGTACAGCTCAATACATACAATTGTTAAGGGGATGCAGACCAGAGAAAAACTTTCGTCTTGTTTACATCAGGGTCCCCCATTTTCAATTCATGACTGAGCTGTACTATACTGTACCCATTCTGCAATATGTTAATAAAGTGTTCAATCAATCAATCACTTGGCCCCAGAACCTGGATAAACACTTAGATTCCCAAAAGTAGTGATAGACTGTAGCCTGTAGGTACCCAGGTCTGTTTGACATTTCGAACATAAAGGAGATATTGAACGGCCCATTTTGTTAGTTCTTTTTTCAATACGTTGCTGCAAACTATTATTTGTAAAAAATATTGAACCACACAGACAGCAATCAGAATACTGGCATTTCCATAACGCTTTGCCACCGCGCATTCAGTCCACACTGCAGCTTTCATCTCTACGGTATATTTTCAAAAACATGAGGAACAACTTTGCTTGAATTGTCTTTATTATGAAAACTAAAACAGGACGTTTGCATATTCTCAATGTTGCTGTCGACGTCGTCGCGTCGATGTGGGGACTTGCTTCTTCAAACCGGGTGGACAAAGTTTACAGACAAACGTTAGATTGTTTCCGTCTGAGTCAGTACTGACTTTAACGTTAAACTATTTTAAATCCCCAAGCGCCGACATCTAGAGGTAGAGTTCTCTGAGCGAGTGCTGCTCTCGACCTGCTGCTGCGCAGCTCTCGGCTTCTGCTCGCAGATTCAGCTGTTGTTGTGATGAGTCTGATGACGTAGCAGGGGTTGACAGGCGCGTTGCCAGATCGGTTGGTTTTCCACATAATTTTAAAGCCTGTTTACGGTGTGTTTTAACTGGGTTTTCAGCTGAAATACATATGAAATCTGGCACATCTTTGAATGCCGTTATAACAGAGTGCTGAGAACGAACGTACTTTTAAACTCCGTTACACAGCGCTGAGAATGAACGCGTTCTCAATTACGTTCATTTAGCGGATAATCAGTACGTTCAGTTCACGTTCGCCCAAAATACGAACGCGTTCATGAACGATCGTTCATTGAGCGCGTTCAGGTACATCACTGACACACTGACACACACCATCCACCTTACATCTGACCACCACCCCACGTGCCAATGCGCTTGATAGATGACGCAGTCACGCTGTCGCATATAGTGAGGCAGTTTATATGCATATTACTATTCTACAAACGTGTCTAATGTGAAATATATAAGCATGTAAGCAAAACTAGATTTTAGGTCTGTGATGGAAAGTGATTATCATTCTATTTATTATAATTTTTATAAAAGAAATTTAAAAAATAATAATATATATTTTTCTTTTTTTTGCCTCCTAGGTGCGAGGCCCTGTGCGGCCGCACCTCTCGCACACCCCTAGCGACGGCTCTGTCTATGTCTGGTGGTAGGACATTCCTGTTCTAAACACTTGTGTCTGGTAGGACATTCCTGTTCTAAACACTGGTGTCTGGTAGGACATTCCTGTTCTAAACACTGGTGTCTGTTAGGACATTCCTGTTCAAAACACTGGTGTCTGGTATGACATTCCTGTTCTAAACACTGGTGTCTGTTAGGACATTCCTGTTCTAAACTCTGGCGTCTGGTAGGACATTCCTGTTCTAAACACTGGTGTCTGTTAGGACATTCCTGTTCAAAACACTGGTGTCTGGTACGACATTCCTGTTCTAAACACTGGTGTCTGTTAGGACATTCCTGTTCTAAACACGGGTGTCTGGTAGGACATTCCTGTTCTAAACACTGGTGTCTGGGACATTCCTGTTCTAAACACTGGTGTCTGTTAGGACATTCCTGTTCTAAACACTGGTGTCTGGTACGACATTCCTGTTCAAAACACTGGTGTCTGTTAGGACATTCCTGTTCTAAACACGGGTGTCTGGTAGGACATTCCTGTTCTAAACACTGGTGTCTGGTAGGACATTCCTGTTCTAAACACTGGTGTCTGGTACGACATTCCTCTTCTAAACACTGGTGTCTTGTAGGTAGGGATGGGTACCGAATTCGGTACTTTTGAGGTACCGAACCGAAACACGTCGGTACTACCGAGTATCGAATCAAGTGAGATACCGTTTTTTTTTTTTTTTTTTTATTTTTATTTTTTCATGTCAACGTTCATACGCACAATATATGCTTACCTAGGATTTGACTTGATTCAACAACAAAGCAGTCGGAGCAATGGCAAGCAGAAAACTGTCGAAATTGTAGTTATTTGAAGTTTGGATTATTTTTTTCACGACTGAGGTAGGTAAATTAAATTTCTTGAGACTAAAGTACCGAAAAAAGGTACCGTTGGGTACCGGTATCGATTCACAGGTACCGGTATCGGTTCAAATGTGAAAGGTACCCATCCCTACTTGTAGGACATTCCTGTTCTAAACACTGGTATCTTGTAGGACATTCCTGTTCTAAACACTGGTGTCTGGTACGACATTCCTCTTCTAAACACTGGTGTCTGGTAGGACATTCCTCTTCTAAACACTGGTGTCTTGTAGGACATTCCTGTTCTAAACACGGGTGTCTGGTACGACATTCCTGTTCTAAACACTGGTGTCTGGTAGGACATTACTGTTCTAAACACTGGTGTCTGGTAGGACATTCCTGTTCTAAACACTGGTGTCTGTTAGGACATTCCTGTTCTAAACACTGGTGTCTGGGACATTCCTGTTCAAAACACTGGTGTCTGGTAGGACATTCCTGTTTTTTTTTTTTTTTTTTTTTTTTTCCTCCATTTTCCTCCGATTTTCTCCCATCCCAATGTTAGTCGTTATGCCAATTCCCAATCCCCTTCCTGGTCGCTGCGCACTTACCCCCCACAGTCGGTCTGGGAGAGTGGAGGCTATCACGTGCTTCCTCCGACACACGTCCAGCCAATCAACCGCTTCTTTTCACCTGGCAGCGCGGATTCTCATTGAGAGGGCGTAGCGTGTGGAAGGATCACACTATCCCACTCAAGTCCTATCCGCGCTTAGCAGGCGCCCCGACCGAACTGTAGGAGTCGCTGTTTACAACGACCCGGACCCACCCCGCCAGCTTCGCCCACCCTCTAATACTGCCAATTGTATTAGTGTGAACGGCCAGCCAAGCTGGTGACAACCCCGGAGCTGTGAGCTGGACTCGAACAGGCGAATCTAGCCGCTCCGGGGTTTGGTGACGAACGCAATCTCCGTTACGCCACCTGACCGCCAGGACATTCCTGTTTTAAACACTGGTGTCTGGTAGGACATTCCTGTTCTAAACACTGGTGTCTGGTAGGACATTCCTCTTCTAAACACTGGTGTCTTGTAGGACATTCCTGTTCTAAACACTAGTGTCTGGTAGGATATGCCCAGGGAAATCATTACATGTTTCACATCACCAGTAGTTTGTTTTGAATGAATAGAAAACAAGCTCAGAAGTTAGCATGCATTTTCCAAGATGGAAAGCAAGTCAATACAGTTAAAAAATGCAACAGTGAGGACCGTTTGGTAACAATAGATGTCGGGGGGAAAAAGAATGTGTATCTTGTGGATTATCACTTTAAAAGCAGTTGAAGTATGATGCATACTGCCCTACTCTCTTATGGTGCATTTCCACCAACGCCAGCGAAGTCTAGAATCACAGAGAGGAATTTATTTCCAATGTAGGAGTGTATGCAGTACCTCGTATGTACCTTGTGGCTGCATATGCCCCTCTACATTGGAAATGAATTGAATGCTGCTAGACTTGGCTCGAAGCGGTGGAACATTTGTTGCAGTGAGACAGGCTGTGAATGAGACAGACAGAGGGACAGGTTGTGAATGAGACAGACAGTGGGACAGGCTGTGAATGAGACAGACAGTGAGACAGGCTGTGAATGAGACAGGCTGTGGTGTTGAGTGGAAAGTCATTGTGTTACTGTATAATGTTACAATTTGTCTCAAGCCTGCCTGATCTACTGGCTTAGGCCATGTCCAGACTAAAACGATTTTGGTTGTTTTAGGCAAAGTATTTGATCGTTTGCATTGTTCTGCCACACGGAACTGCGTTCTGGCAGCCTGAAGACGGTACTTTCTGATACCAGCTCCCAGAGTGCGCAATTCTGAAGACGCCTGAAGACGCCCCCCATTGCGTCACCATCTTTACAAGCGATACGCGTCTTCTCCTGAACCGATGACGCATAGCCCACCTCTCCCTTACCCGCATGTGCAAACTCAGCCAAACATCACCAACCACCGTCGACAACAGATTGACATCTCCCTTAACAGTGTTAAAGAGCTTGATCAGGCTTTTACAGCTAAATGTACTTTTTCTGAAAACCCAAGTAGTAGCCAAGCATACTGTTCCATAGCATACCCCTTCAGTTGATCATGACAAATCCTCTCTTACCTTGATGATTAAAAAGCCTCCATAATTTAGTAAATAGTATCCCCATGGCATGGTGTTGAGCTGTAGCCAGCAAGCTATGCTATCAATATTAGCTAAATAATTAGCGTCACATAGCTGGCCTTTTTCTGAAAACCCAAGCACATATTGTTCCATAGCATACGCCTTCAGTTGATCATGACAAATCCTCTCTTACCTTGACGATTAAAAGCCTCCATAATTTAGTAAATAAAGCTGCAGCCAGCCAGCAAGCATTGATGCTAGGGATGTCCTGATAAAAAAAATTTGCTCCCGATCCGATCCCGATCATGTGATTTTGAGTATCTACCGATACCGATCTTTCCCGATCCGAAAAAAGATTTTCTATTTTTTTTTTTTTCATTCCAATTTCTCACATTACATTCACCCTGAATGTTGACGTTATCCAGGTGAAAAGTTAACTTCATTCAAGCGAGGCATTGCAACCGGAGTAATCTAAAAACTCCGCCTCCAACCTGCCTCTTCATGAGAGCAATGGCGCCATCGTCTGTAAAAATCAGGTGACTGCAAGTTCTGCAACTAGTGGATGTCCCTCATCCTTGACATAAATCATTTGATGTATAATTCAATCAAAGGAAATACGTTTGTTTTGGATAAATTCTTCTGCTCTGTGTAACAATAAATAAATGAATGATGATATGCAATTTAAAACCAAAACTAAGGCCTCAGTATGAGTTTAAGACGTGAACATGGTCATGTTTTTTTTTTAATCCTGATATTTTTTTCCTTTCGATCCCGATCTTCTGAAAATCACGTGATCGGCCCCCGATCCCGATCACGTGATCGGATCGGGACATCCCTAATTGATGCTATTCAAAATGCTATCCACATTAGCTAAATAGCTAACCAACTAAATACAATAGACAGTGGTATCCTGAGTAGGGATGGGTACCTTTCACATTTGAACCGATACGGTACCGGTATCGGTACCTGTGAATCGATACCGGTACCCAACAGTACCTTTTTTCGGTACTTTAGTCTCTAAAAATTGTATCTACCTACCTCAGTCGTGAAAGAAAAATCCAAACTTCAAATAATTACACTTTCGACCGTTTTCGGCTTGCCATTGCCCCGACTGCTTTGTTGTTGAATCAAGTAAAATCCTAGGTAAGCGTATATTGTGCGTGTGAACGTTGACATGAAAAGAAAAAAGTTTAAAAAAAAGTTAAAATTTTTTTTATAATTTTTTGGTATCTCACGTGAATCGATACTTGGTAGTACCGACGTGTTTCGGTAAGTACCTTTAAAAGTACCGAATTCGGTACCCATCCCTAATCCTGAGGTAACGTTAAATACAACGTTTGCTAGTCGAAATGACTGGACACACACAGGGACAAGTTAAACATCAATCAATTAATTTATTCCAACAGGTAGTTTGAGCTGCATGTGAGCCGTGGTCTTTCTCTCCTCTCCTTTGGAAACGAATGACGTTACGTTAGCTCGAAAAGCACAGAACCGGCCGACACAAGTTAAGCTTCTAGCAACAGACACTATAACACTTCCGGTCGGGGGTTTTCAAAATAAAAGAGCGAACAGGAAAGACATATATTTTGTAAATTTGTGGCACACACTTATTATCTTGAGACGTTTTCGTTTTTACGGAAACCTTAAAGGAAAACTCCAACATTTTGGGAAATTAGCTTATTTAACATCTTCCCTGGAGTTAGACAAGAAGATACATACCTTTTTTGTCTCTGTGCGTGCATTTAGCTTTGGGAACAGTCGCTCCGTTAGCGTAGCTTAGCTTCATCACTGGAAGTGGGGGGGGACAATAGCCTGACGTTCCCTTACAGTGTATACAGTCACCAAATACACTCCAAATACAACTCCAAAACGTTCATGTAAACATGTTGTGACCTGTGTATTTACCACATGGAGAAATAAAAAAATTAT
>NC_140165.1:191846147-191881147 GCF_963971535.1 Notolepis coatsorum
TCTGACCTAAACAGGCAGCCTATCAAAGTTTTCGACAAATGGACCCTAGTTTAAGATTCTTCATCACCTCTCTGTGGACCAGGAGACTTCCAGTGGAGAAATATCAGTCTCTGTGCTAAAGCTATGTAACATAGTTTGTTATCTGGAGTTTAGTCCCAGAGAGATTCTCGTTGTTTTCCCCTACTATGCTAAAATAGTTAGCATATGTGTCACTGCACAGTGGTTTGTGCCACATGTGTCCATTTTCTTTTTCCAGATTGTGAAAGTACAGAATGTAAGCTTTCAAATGATGTGTCATATTTTTTAATCTGAGAATCTTTTGAAGATGATTTTGATCATTTAAATCTTGTAAAGCAGTCTGTTTTCTAGAACACTAAGGGGAGAAATCGCCACTCAAAGATTTCACACTTCAGCTAGTTTGAGCTGGGCATCAACAATCAGCAACGCCCCCTCACCTGAATAGCATTAACATAATTAAGTGCTGTCACAGGAATGCTGTCATTTTTTTAGCATGATTTCTACGTTTTCCTGCAATTTTCACAATTCTTTTTTTTACATAAACGTTCACCTGCATGTTTTACTCACAAAAACACTTGAAAGCAACGCCATGTTGCTCTTTTGCATCATTCATGTTTGTTTTCCATGTGGTCTTGCCACTTCTTTGAAATGAGTGTGTCTGGGCAGGTCACACAAGGGGGTCGCATGCACATTAAATAAAAATAACTGGTAAATAAGTCAGCTAATAAAATAGATGGAAATCTGTAACAAGATAATACCAATGTCCTTCATTTTAATCGGTCGACCTCTAGAAAATACTATATAAAAATAATGATATATTATGTTGACTAATATAGGATTCATTGTAAAAGTGACAGGGTTTTGAAACTGAACTGATTTAGGATGTTGACCAGGCAGACTGGGGGCTCAACATTCCTGAACCCTCAGACAGACTGTGAGCTGAGGATCGCAGGATGTTTTATGGTAGTAAATTAGTTAAGTAAATGGGTGCTGCTAGCCACGACATAGCTCGTTAGCAGTTTGTTTCAGGGAGGAATGCTAACAACGCTACCAGGCCTTTATGAGTCCACACCATGCTCGGCTAAGAACAACAGCACGCTACCACTTACAATGTAAAGAATGGAACAAACTGCCTTTTGCAATTAAGGTGGTGCAGAACCCACAAGCCTTAAGAAAAAGGTCAAACAGAGGCTAGAATCTCAAAATAAGAACATAAAAAAGAAAGAATATAAAAAAATATATATATATTAGCAATAGCATATTTATCTTATTAATGGACTGCACCTTTTGAAAATGTAAATAGACTGTAATGTTAAGATGTAATTTATTGCAGTTGTATGTATTTAACGTTGAACGACTGTTAGGACATGGATGGACTGAACTTAACCAACATTTTTTTTTACATTAGATTCGATTCAAGTTATTGTCATTGCACAAGTACAAGTACAGAGTACAACAACAATAACAAGCTGATTGATCTGGGTCTGAACCCCGCCCTGTGCACCTGGATCCTGGACTTTCTGACCGACAGGCGGTCAGGGTGGGTGGACATACCTCCAACTCAATCACCCTGAGCATCGGGTCCCCCCAGGGCTGTGTTCTCAGCCCCCTGCTGTACTCACTGTACACACATGACTGTGTGGCCAGGTTCAGCTCCAACTCCATAGTGAAGTTTGTGGACGACCCAGTGGTGGTGGGGCTGATCTCTAACAATGGCGAGAAGGCCTACCGGGAGGAGGTTGATGTACTGGCACATTGGTGCCGGGATAACAGCCTACTCCTGAACATTGGTAAAACCAAGGAGTTGATCGTGGATTTTAGGAGAATACAGCAGGGGACACACAAGCCACTGTGGCTAAATGGGGCTATCGTAGACATTGTGAGCAGTTTTAAGTACCTGGGAGTCCACATCACAGAGGACCTGACATGGTCAACTCACATAGACACTGTGGTAAAAAAGGTGAAACAGTGCCTCTACCACCTCAGACAATTAAGGAAGTTCAGAGTATCAGGGAAAATACTCCACTCCTTCTATTTCGGGGCTGTAGAGAGCATTCTGACTGGGAACATCACTGCCTGGTTTGGAAACAGCACGGCCCAGGATAGGAAGGCCCTACAGAGAGTGGTGCGCTCAGCAGAATGGACTACGGGTATTGCACTACCACCCCTGCAGGACTTATACAATAGGAGGTGCAAATCCAGAGCCTGCAGAATAATGAAGGACCCTCACCACCCCAACAACAGCCTGTTCAAGCTGCTGCAGTCAGGCAAGCGCCTCCATATACACGCAGCAAGAACAGAGAGACTAAGGCAGAGGTTACACCTTTCGTATCATCTTCGTATTGTTTTCTTATGCGTATCGCCGCGACGTCGTGCGCCTGAGTCACACTTTCGTTTTTTTTTCGTTTTTGTCAGCCAAGCACACTGATGTAGTACACTGCCAAAGCAGTAGGTGGCAGTAGGTGGCAAACATGAAGGCAATTTCAACCAATCAGAACGAATGTGCCAATACACTTCCTGGTGGAAGCTCCAGCAAAGAAATGTCAATAAGGCAGGCGCCTATGCCGCGCCACCATCTTGCTTGCTCACTCAATGCAGCAATTCTTTTTTCAGCAAAGCCTAATAAAAGTGCAATAAACAAAACGGATACATTCACTGTGTGTTCTGCCTGTCATTTGTTGATGAAACAAAACTAACATCAACACAAGTGACCACCAAGAGCGGATAGTTTAGGCAAAAAAACGATCGGTAGCAGTGTAGCATTGTTAGCTGCATGCTAACGTCAATGGAGTATGCCATTATAACTATAGCATTGTGGCTAGAAGCTAACGTTAGCTCACGCTACTTAGCCAGCATCAAAACTGATGATATCGCGAGCTATCAGTAGTTAGATAACATTAGAGACAACGCTGTGTGTATTAAACAAAGGTGAATAGATGACTGGGCCATTTTGTTTAATGCTTCTTAAGTTGAAAGAGGAACTCTGAGCTAACAGGGTCTGAATCCTGATAGCTCACGTTAGCCAGCTGCTCATGCCATCGGTAATGCTAGCAGAATGAATGGATGTAAACTTTATTTAACATATTGCATATGGGTACAATACAATACGGCTCAATACAAACAATTGTTAAGGGAATGCAGACTGTTGTAGCTTGGACTGGGGTCCTTATAACAATAACTTGACAACACATAAATAGCTGAAGCTATTTGGGACACGGAGCTCTGTCCCAAACACACACACTGTTGTCACCGGAAGGGCACGCAGATGGTATCTACTGCGCATGGGCGTTTTCGCAACAACGGCTAGCGTGCTGACTACACGCTGTTGTCGACTCGTTTTTTTTGCGTATCTCCAAACGCAAACACAATTTTGCGTTTCAGCCGTATCCACAAAAAAACGCCAAAAAACGCGTTTCTGTGTAGATAGGACATGATACGTCGTCAAAAACGTATAAAAAAACGCCAGGAATACACTAGTCTAACCTCAGCCTAAGGCTCAGCTTCTTCCCTCAGGCCATCAGAACAATGAACACTAGGGGTGGAACGGTACGCATTCGAACCGTACACCGTTCAATACGACCTCCACGGTTCGGGGCATGTGTGTATTGTTCGGTTCAGGGGACGCACACACCCAGATACAGAGGGGCGCTAGCTAAGCTAACTAACGTTAGCCACTAACCGTGGAAACACTCACAGCGAAGTGACTCCACGACACAAGTTCCATTAGTGGGGGGGGGGGGGAGGGGGGGTATATTGACAAGGCTTGACAACTGAGGCTCAAAGATAACTTCTAGGGGTGGAACGGTACACATTCGAACACACCCAGAGACCAAGAGGCGGTAACTAAGCTAAGCTAATTAACGTTAGCCGCTAACCGTGGAAACGCTCACAGCGAAGTGAATCCACGACACCAGTTCCATTAGTGGGGAAGGGGGGCTATATTGACGAGGCTTGACAACAGAGGTTCAAAGATAACTTCACATTTATTGGCTGTTTGTTTATATATCGCTTCATGAATCAGGCTTCTCTAGGTTCCAACGCCGTATTACTGTAGTGTTGACAATTGACTTCCTCGTTAGACGTCACTTCAAATACGGCTACCAAGACGCTCAAACCTCAAACCTAATACATCACGGGGGAGGGGGGCTGTATCTCTCTTTACTGCATGCAGTGGGAAACGAATAAAAGTGAATCGAGTCGAGTAGGTACCATAGCCATGCAGTGGAAAAGCGGCATAAGAGAATACTTCATAATGTTTCATGCAACTAAAAAGTAAATATATATATATATTTAGTACACATGATTTATTTATTTATTTTAAATAACACAGTGACACTTTTTGATAAGAAATCCAGCCATATTCCTTTCATTGTATTTCAAATACTGCACTTTAATTTCAAGCGGAAAATTAATCTTTCCATTAGGAACTGACAATCAGGGAATTTAAACATTGTTGACATTGTTTTTTTCTGTTTATTTTAAAGAAAGGAAAGTCTAGTGTTGGTTGAGCATAATGCATACTTTATGTTGATGGCCTTTGCTTTGTCCATAATGTGGCCAAAAAATAGAAAGGTTTAATTATTTTGTTTGTTTGCACTAAGTTAATACTTTGACAAATGTAGCCTATATTTTTCAGTCAGTTCGGTCTTTGTGTACCAAACCTTATTTAAGGCAAACCGCTGTAAACCTTTTTTTTTACCAAATAAATTAGAAGCATGTAAATCAGCAATGCATCCCCTCTTGTTGTACCAAAATCTCTCCTAGCTCTAACCGGTCACTGTCAAAATTATGTGCCTGATGTCAAACTGCCTCATTCTTTCAGTTTTTGCATGACTACGTCCTTGAATAACTGAAAAGTTGGATTATTTTTAGGCTATATATCTTATGCTGATGTATGGTATTTTTGGTGTTACATAAAAAAAATTATAATAATAAATAAACTTATATTGAACCGAACCGAAAACGATGACCCCAAAACTGTGATACGAACTGAACTGTGGATTTTGTGAACCGTTCCACCGCTAATGAACACTGATCTCTCCACACACAAGCACACATGAACACACACATTCACACACACAACACAACATTCTGCACTTGCACACACACAAACGCAACATAGGTCACTTTAAAGTTTAAACACAGAATAAAAGGACACTTTAAAGGAAAGGTTTTGATAGTCTATCAGTGAGCTGTATGTGAATCCCTACCCACATTCAAAACTCTTCTTAGAGAGCACCTACGGGAGGCTGCAATTCGAAACTGGCCAACGTAAATGCCCAAAACCCCCACCACCTCCTAATAGACAGTCTCCTCCCCACCGCATGTATATATTCCCTACCCGCCGTATGGATATTTCTCTCCCACCCACCCACCCCCTCCTAAAGTACAGTCCCCTCCCCATCATATATGTATATACTCTGTCAGGATCTAGGGGTAACAGTACTGTATATATACTGCAAAACAGAGTCCATTCTCTTCGGTTCAAATAACAAACTCAGCAAGACCGACGGCTTCTCGGTTACAGTGGGTGACAATATTGTCACAAGGAAAGATGAAATTACCTACCTGGGTTCCATCCTAGAGGCTAATCTTTCCTGTGACAAAATGGCATCCAATGTAATAAAAAAAGTCAACCAACAAACTCGATTCTTGTACCGGATCTCCTCTCTGGTAAACAAGAATACCCTGAAGACTCTGGCAGGAGCACTCATTCAAGGGTACTATGACTATGCTTGCACCTCATGGTACCAAAGCACTTCAAAGGCACTAAAAATCAAATTACAAACATCTCAAAACAAGCTAGTCAGACTACTGCTTGACCTGACTCCTAGAACCCACCTCACCCCTGCCCACTTTGACAACCTAGGATGGCTTAGAGTAGACGACAGAGTACAGCAACTTGCAATGGGCCTGGTCTACAAGATACACTACGCGACCCATGTACATGTCAAAATCCTTCCCAAAGGTCAGTGAATACCACGATCACAACACCAGAGGGAGCTCCACAAATCATGTTATACCCAGATTCGGCTCAAACAAGGGACTAAACACGTTTCGCAATTATGCCACATCAATGTGGAACGCCCTACCCAAAGCTGTAAAGGAATGTGAATCACTACCCACTTTCAAAAACACTCTCAAAGAACACCTACGGGAGACTGCAATTCGAAACTGGCCCCTACAAATGTCCTAACCCAGTTGTACAGTAAATAACCAAGTATGGCTTTGTCAGTATTCCAATGTACAGTGTACAGTGTCCCCCCCCCCCCTACCCAACCCCCCCCCTCCCCCCCCCACCTCCAATGTACAGCCCCCACCCACCCAACCCCACCCCACCTACCCAACCTCCTCCAATGTACAGTTTCTACGTCAAATGTATATACACTCTTTTTCTGGACACTTTTTGTATCACAAACAGTACTGTATTTGCAAATCTGATATGTCAGAAATGTATAGATGTAGCAGTACTGTCTATCTGTATGTCATGTATGTCATATATGTTATGATGAATTGAAAATGGGGGGCCCTGATGTAAACAAGACGAAAGTCTTTCTCTGGTCTGCATCCCCTTAACAATTGTATGTATTGAGCTGTACTGTACTGTACCCATTCTGCAATCTGTTAATAAACTTTTCAATCAATCAATCAATCAATCAAAGGAAAAGGACACTTTAAGAAAATAACTTGTTGTGATTGTTGCATAATATAGTTAGTAACAGCAAGTATAGCATAGGGACATAGAAGAAAAACTGCACATTGTATAGGAGTGTACATAGGATCCAGTGCCTTTAAGCGGATTATTAACATGTCTATTTACCATGTCTATTCTATTCTTATTATTATTACTACTATTACTTCACCGACTTTGGGTCATTGAAAAGCGCTATACAAAATAAATGAATTATTATTATTATTACTATTGTTTTATTGCACAATCGTAGCGGGCATGGCCAACCGCATTTCACTGTATGCCCTGGTATGTATGTGATGAATAAACTCTTGAATCTTGAATCTTGAATTGAACATGAAGTTGAAAATGACATTGCTATCATACAGTGTTAAGGCGGAAAATGAGCAAAAATAACGTAAATGCATTTGGGGGGAATGTCCTTTAGCAGAGTAGGGCTCTGCGGCTCTGCCCAGAGCAGAGTTGGCTCTGTGGCTCTGCGGCTCTGCAGTTTATAGATAATCCACTCGTGGAGGAAAAGAAAACGGAGAATATCATTAATAGAAACGTAGGGATTACGAGGCAGTCCAGTAACAAGGCAGAGTCCAGTACCCAAAACAAAGCGACAATTCTTCAGTGTTAAGGAACACACAAAAAACAGATGAAGGTATTGAGTCCAGGAATAAAAATGAGGATATCAGAGCATCAAAAAATAGACTTCCAAAAACTCACCAAGGGCAAAGTGTAAATACGAGGCACGGGTCCACGGAGGCAGAGAGAGGTAACAGCGGCAACTTCCACGGGCGTACTGGAGAAAACAACACAAGAGGAACAAGCAGTAGCTGGTGGTGACCAAAACGACCCGACACTGAATGTTCAGCAAACCGTGTATAAGAGGGCTCCCGTCGAGCTGATTGGAACTCCTCTCAGGTGCGTGATGGTGAAGCGCGCAGTACTGGGCCAGCCCTCACAGGTGAAATCCTCTTTCAGTGCCTCTGTGCCTGTTTTCCTAGGCAGTTAGCCTTGCTGGTATGCGCGCCATTAGCGTTAGCCATGCTTCTAGGCCTCTTTGCTTTAGGAAAGAATGATAAAAAAATATGTCATTTAAATGTTGTTTGTTTTTGCATTCGACTAAGAGGTTAGCAGTCGACTACAGCTCCTTTCGATCGATTAGTTGACTATTCAACTAGTCTGGGTCAACCCTAACACACACACACACACACACAATATACTTGTATATACACATGCATACATAAATATTACTTTTATTATGTACTGTCCAAATATTTGGACAAATTGTACTTTGATCAAGTCTTCAACATGGTAATTCAACCAGATCATACTGTGACAGCGCACAGCGATATCGACCAGTATTCGGCCGGCGGCATTTCGCGTTTTCGTTGGCGAGATGAAGTTGAGAGAGTGGGAGGATTCCCCTAGCACATGGCCTCTGTTGATAAACTTTCCATCTGAAAGTTCTGTCCTGTCTGTCTTCATGCATCGGATTTAATGAACGAGGTATTGGATTTTGTTAATCGTGTCAAACTGCCTCGTATGGTCTGTTGCGTCTTCATGGGTATGTTTTTGACTAGTTGTTTATTTAGAATGTTTGTTTGTGGTACATCCCATGTTGAACAGTGAAACGTAGTGTTCAAATAGCGTTACTGTCACCGGATTTAAACAGCATCATAACCTCTTATAGGGCTGGGCGATATAACGATAACGATAAATATCGCGATATATTTTAATAATCGATATTGAATATCGAAATTTAAAAAAAATCGAAAAATAGTTTTTTTTTTTTTTTTTTTTTTTTTTGACCTGCAACAGGGCAGTTTTAAAACCAGACTTGTCTTTCTTGCCTGCAACTTAAAGTAATGGCTTTGCTTGTCCAAATGACAATACTGACTGTTCTGAAGGATCAGATTAAACCGAATATATATATTTATTTATATATATATATTTAATTGTATTTGATATCCCCTGATATCCCTTGTATATTCCTTGTACAATATGCATTGAATATCCCTTCTAGTCTACTGAACATCCCATAATAGTCTCCATTCTACCATTGGACGAGACCTTGGTGCCAGGTCGCCATACCCCTCAGACCAGGTTCAATCGTACCGCTCAACATGTATGGACAAGTCCTAGTTCCGCGTAGGAATATGTCTACCGCACCACTAATGGTACTATTTGTTCATAGTGCGTATATATACTGCGCTATTAAAGTAGAACTTCCTTTTAGTCCAGTTCCTTACCCTCCAACAGAGTGACAGACGCAAAAGCCTCCCCGCGAACCACGTGTGGGCAGTAAGGCCAATTCGGCCCAGTATCGGCATTGAGACATTGTGTATATTAATATTTGAATAGTCATATTTGGCACTATATCGTCGAGTTGGACGTATTCTATTAAGCTAATAATAGTCTATTCATATATAGTGCCTCGTGCGGTAAGAGTTCTATAGTAATCAGCACCCCCATCGTTTCGGGCATCAGCTGGACGCTTATCCAGGGTGGTTGACCCCACGTGAAGCTGCACCCGAGGAGCTCCAGGCCAAAGAGCGAGTGGACCTGTATATTGGATTATTCTACCGACGACGGCTAGCCTTCCCCGGCTTGGATTATGCTTTGAGTACTTTGATTATTCTATGGATAAAGGCCAACACTGCGGTGTGTTGGAAATCCCCCCCCCGGAGAGGACGACAGGTGAGACGGCGCTCTGCACAGTGAGGTCGCCTCACGTCTCTCCGTCGTGGACCGGAGGACGCCGGCCACAGAGGGTCCAACTGCATTCATCTGTGGATCGAGGATCGTTGGGCACCGTGTCGCACAACTGTGGACTCTCCCAAGATACCCTCGGCCAGACGGGATCCAGCCAGTGACTCTCTAACCCCCCCCCCCCCTCCAGCTGTCCTACAAGCAGTCGGAACCTTCCCCTAGTGTATCCAGCTATATAATCATTCAAGTATCATCGCTATTGTTCCCTAAATATTCCAGGTTGTATATTTGCTTCCTGCGCAATCAGAGATTGGACATTCGATATTGATCTACCTACGAATACTCATTTGCCATAAAAGTGCATACTATTTCAAATCATAAATGTAATTAAGTGATCGTTGTACATACCTTTTGCTATGTATTAAAACTCAAACTTTCGATTTGGTACATTTGTGTTGGATCCGTTTATCAGGTGGGAGTGTTCAACATATTCATACCTAGTACTAGGTGGCCAGAGTCTAAAGTACAAGAGGTAGTGGTAGTAAGTATCATATCTAACCATACAGTCAGGGAATTGTACCCCTCAGTTACAATTGGTCCTTCGAGCCGGAGGGTAATCAGTGTAATATTAATATAGTGTTATTAATATTAAAATGGCCTATGATGAACACTCCACGAAACGATCCTCCTAACCAACAACGCCCGCGGCGCAAACGACAGCTCCCTCAGTACCTAGAGGCTTACGCTGTCAGTCAACAACCTAGTCTTCTACCAACAGTAAACGCGGTAAAACTAGAAAGTAAAATTATGTCTAACCCTAACGACCAGGCTACCCCGACCATAGAGGCCCCTATGGGTTCTAATGTAACTGACCAAGCTCACGGTGGGGACCAGGGGGAACCAGACATGACTTTACACCCCGCCAATACCGAAGAAGTAGTCCCCGACGAGTCCCGGGAGGAAGACAACACTACCGAGAGAGAACTCGGCACGGAAGAAGATGAGGAGAGCACCGTGGAGATAGAGCTCCAAGACTCCGCACGGAGTACTCCAAGGGACGGCTCCCCTATACAACCGTCTTCTCCCAGCGAGGCAGAGAGGACACTACAACAGGCATTCCTCGTCAGCCTGAAAGCCTCTACTGAACGCGATAGACTCCAGGGTGAACGCGATCGATTGCAGATACAGCAACGGAGCGAAGAAGAGCACATACGCCTGGAAATAAGACGCATTCAGATGGAAGAGAATATGGCAAGAGACCGGGCCGACGCCCAGCGCGCCGCCACCGGTGCCCAGAGAGAATCGGATCTCACCAAGCGCGAAGCCGAGCGCGACAGAGCACAAGCGCAACTAATAGAACAGCTGATCAGAAGGACAACACCCCCTCCCTCCACCAGAGGCTCCAGGAACTCGTCTAGACATCACTCCAGGGCGGCATCCCCTAGCCGAGTAAGCGACCCTGAACTTGACCAACAGACGAGGTCTATACCCCCCGCAGACCCCCTTCCCCAACCGGTCCAAGCGAGACCCAGCCACCGGGAAGGAGCAGCATACACTGCGGAGAGGCTAAATCAGAGACTACAAGCCTTGGATGACCTAACGGAAGACGAAGAGGAAGAGGAGGAGAACCACGCCCGACGACAGCACAGTACTCTACCGGACCAGGAGGTCCAGTACAGCCCAGGCTATACCCCCGCGGAGCTGCGCTACAGACCCCCGACGCTATTCACGGGTGAGCACGACGCACGACCCGCACCGAGGAACAGCACCTGGACCAGCGGGCCATGGTACACAGCCGGTACCAGCCCACGCCAAGGAGCAGGAGGAGACTCGCCTAGGAGGCCTCTCCCCCAACGCTCGCCGATGTATCAACAATCCGCGTCATACATTGGCACACCTATGGTACCAGACTTCACCCAGGAGAACCGGGCCCAGTATACGGAGCTCCGCATGTGTCTGGAGACAATGTTGGTGGATGTCATTGATGAACGCCATAAATACGCGATACTACTGAAGCATTTAAAGGTACCCCGCGCGCACAACATAGCGCTCGCCTACGCCACTTCCACGACCCCATACACCGCAGCGCTGGTAGCGTTGGACCAGAGATATGGACGTATATGGGATTACGTGATCCAGGAGATCAGGCACATCGACCGCCTACCCCCAGCAACAGACAATCGAGCACTGGACGACCTGTCCATCAGAGTGCAGTCCCTGGTAGGGATGCTGGGAGCGCAGAGGGAAAAGGGTAGGCATGAACTATACGCCAACTCAAATGTAGAGAGGATCTTGGAAAAGCTACCGCCCGCCCGACAGGAGCGCTTTAGGCGGCAGAGAGACCACCGAGACCCTAATGGCCCCGAACCGAACCTCCTCGATCTAGCCGACTTCCTGGCGAGAGAAGTCAGCAGCTTACGGCTAGATACATTCGGACGGAGCACCCCTGGCTCCAGAGAAGGAACCAGGAGACTAAATGATGGAAGAAGATCGGTGACTGTCATGCACCAATCGGAGTCAGTGCCAAGCAGTAGGAGCCACAGTACCCCCTCAAGAAAGGAGAAGTGGAAGATAGTGTGCCCCTACTGTGAGAAAGAACACTGGCTGTCACAATGTGACTCATTCCCCAAGATGAATGCGGAGGAAGCGAGTCAATGGATAAAGTCCAACAGACGCTGTTTTCGCTGTGCGCGATCACACATGGCAGCCGAATGCCGCTTAAAGAAAAAGTGCAGTCGGTGCGATGGAGCCCATCTGGACATACTCCACGACAGTAACAGACGGCGGCCTCCACCCGCACCATCAAGCAGCAAA
Source organism: Notolepis coatsorum (assembly GCF_963971535.1). NCBI lineage: Eukaryota > Metazoa > Chordata > Actinopteri > Aulopiformes > Paralepididae > Notolepis > Notolepis coatsorum. The sequence goes on from NC_140165.1 coordinate 191,858,371, forward strand.
GCAAGCGTCATGTACATCGACCCCGCCAGCAGCAGCGGAGCCAGAGTGCTCATAAAGGTAGTCCGTGTGACATTGAGCTACCAGAATAAAGTCATGGACACTTACGCCGTCCTTGATGACGGGTCAGAGAAGACCCTTCTGCTCGCGTCCACTGCGGCCCAGCTAGGGCTGCGGGGGAGCGAAAACCAAATGACAATTCGGACAATAAGAAGAGATTTGAAAACGATAAAGGGCGAGAATGTCTCATTCTCTATCGCAGCAAGCGGCCAGCCCGAGCGACGGTACAGGATTACAGACGCATTCACCAGCCAAGAAATAGGACTGTCGCGGTACACATACCCCGTAGCCAAGCTGATGGAGAAATATGTACATCTACGCAAGCTACCGATCCCACTCATAGACGGTGCTACCCCGACACTGTTGATAGGCTCCGACCATGCAGACCTCATTGTCCCGATAGACCGGGTTCATACCGGACCCAGAGGCTGTCCTGCAGCAGTCGAGACCCGCCTAGGATGGACTCTCCAAGGCCCACTTGCCAAATCTCTCAACCGAACCACAGCCACTAGCTGTCTCCACTCCCGAGTCACAGAGGGAGACACCGCACTCCTGCAGCATGTAGAGAGGCTATGGACCTTAGAACAAATGCCCTTTAAGAACGAAAAGAAAGACATTCGCTCTAAAGATGACATCTACGCCATTAACCTCCTCGAGACGGGAACAAAGAGAGTCCCAGTCAGCGGCGTGTTGAGATACGCCACGCCACTCCTGCGGCGGGAAGGGATGCCTACCTTTCACGCAAAGAAAGACGCCACAGAGCGGTACCTACTAAACACAGAGCGGCGCTTAGCCAAGGACCCCGCCCAAGAAAGTGTATACCGCGCTGAGATTGAGAAGCTCATCACAGCGGGACACGTCACAAAGATTGACATTAAAGAGGCCGACCAGACGACTGAATCGTGGTACGTGCCCCACCACAAGGTTCATCACAACGGCAAAGACCGCATCGTGTTTAACTGCAGCTACCAGATCGGATCCCAAAATCTGAATAAAGAGCTATTGCCCGGTCCTACACTCGGCCCCTCCCTACTAGGCGTACTACTCCGCTTCCGCCAGGACAAGGTGGCTATCAGCGGGGATATCAAAGGGATGTTCCTGCAGGTGAGATTAGTAGAGGAGGACAAGCCCCTGTTGCGGTTCCTATGGAGAGAGAGGCCAGGAGATGAGCACCCAGCCATCTACCAATGGGAAGTCCTCCCTTTCGGAACTACATGCAGCCCATGCTGTGCTACATTTGCACTACAGAGACATGTCGCAGAGGACCCAGCAGCGGACGAAGAGGTCCGACACAGTGTGAAGAACAGCTTCTACGTAGATAACTGTCTACAAAGCGTTTCGACCCAGGAAGAAGCCGAGGCTCTCCTACTTAAACTCCGCGCCTCTCTGATCAAAGGCGGCTTTGATCTCAGGCAGTGGGCCAGCAGCGATCCGCACGTACTGCGCAGCCTCTCCTCCGAGGACAAGGCAGCGAGCAGCGAGACCTGGATGGCCACAATCCCAGGAGAAGCCCAAGAGATGACACTAGGACTAGTGTGGCGCTTCAAAACAGATTCGCTCCACTATAGACACAAACCCCTGACCACGGAGCAGGGAAGGTCGACGGCAATACCGACCACCAGACGGAGTGTGTACAGAACACTCGCCCGACAATATGACCCATTAGGATGTATACTACCGTACACCACCAGGGCAAAGATGATTGTACGAGCATTGTGGGACAAGGACCAGGGCTGGGACGACCCCATTCCCGCACAACTTGCATCCACCTGGAGAGAGTGGGAGATGGAACTCCACTCACTCCCAGGCGTTAATATACGCCGAAGCTACTTCCCACCCACGGTGAGGCCAGAGACATGTAAAATGGATATACACGTCTTCAGTGACGCCTCCGAGGTCGCCTACGGATCAGTAGCCTACTTGCGGGCCCAAGAAGAGGGGGGAGAGATCTACACAGCATTCATCCTCGCCCGCTCGAGAATAGCCCCACGCAAGCAACAGTCTATCCCACGTCTAGAGCTCTGCGCAGCCCTCGCAGGAGCGCATCTAGCCACGCTCATCCAACGTGAGCTCACCATTCCGGTGCATAGAACAATCCTGTGGTCAGATTCCACGACAGTACTCGCCTGGATCAAATCGGATTCATGCAAATACAAAGTCTTCGTGGGAGTCAGAGTCACTGAGATTCAAGAGTTAACCGGAGAGTTAACCGGAGAAGCAAACTGGCGCTATGTTGATACAAAACACAACCCAGCTGACGTCATCACCCGGGGAATGTCCCTAGATGACTTAACCCGTCGTAACATCTACAGTGACGGACCAGCATTCCTCAAGCTCCCGGAAGGAGATTGGCCCACGCCCACCCCGAGGGAAGCAAGTGACGAGGAGGCTGAGAATAAGAAACCTATGTTCTGTGGATTGAGCACTGTTGTCTCCGCAGACCCCAACATAGACGATTGCATTACCATAGAGAGTGCGCAGCAACGGACATTCCTGCGGCACCACCCAGAGATTCAGTCCCCCGCTGATATGTCAGCAGCTGACTACGAGGAAGCAGAACTGCTTCTACTGCAACGAGCCCAGAGAGACTCGTTCCCCGATGAACTAGACTGTCTACAGGGAGGAAAGCCCGTCCCATCAGACAGCAGATTGATTCATCTGGCCCCCGAGAGTGACACACATACCCTCATCAGAGTGGGTGGTCGCCTGCGGAGAGCCCCCAATTTACCGGATGACATTAAGTACCCGATCGTATTGAACAGCCGACACAAGGTCACAGAGCTGATTATAAAGAAATACGACGAGGATGTACACCACGCAGGAGCAGAGAGAGTCTTCGCGGAGATCAGACGTCGTTACTGGATACTTCAAGGAAGAGAGGCGGTGCGACGCTTCCAGCGAACCTGTCTAGACTGCCGAAAGTGGCGCGCGCAGCCCAGCATACCACGGATGGCTGACCTACCTCCATGTCGCCTCCGACTCGGCGACAAGCCATTCCACTCAACAGGCATGGACTGTTTTGGCCCGCTGCACATAAAGAAAGGAAGAGGCACCGAGAAGCGGTGGGGTATTGTATTCAAATGCATGACCACCAGAGCGATACATATCGAGCTCCTTCCGACCATGAGCACAGACTCATTCCTTATGGCCTTCCGAAGATTCACATCACGGAAAGGAAAACCGTCTACATTATTGTCCGATCACGGGACAAACTTCAAAGGCGGAGAAAGAGAGCTGAGGGAGAGCTTCCAAGCTATGGGCCCAGAACTTAAGACCCACCTCGCTCCAGCCCAGATTGACTTCCAATTCAACCCCCCAAACGCACCCCACTTCGGTGGAACTTGGGAACGAGAAGTACGTTCTATAAAGACAGCCCTGTACGCAGTACTTGGGGCCCAGACTGTGGCGGAAGAAGTCCTAATGACAGTCCTCACGGAGATTGAGGGAGTATTGAACTCAAAGCCCCTCGGTTACGTCTCCAGTGATGTAGCAGATGTCGACCCAGTCACCCCCAACACCCTCCTGATGGGGCGGCTAGATCCCGCGTTACCCCAGACAATGTACCGGCCTGAAGAAGCGAACGGCCGACGAATGTGGAGGTACAGCCAAGTATTAGCCGACAAGTTTTGGAGCAGTTTCCTACTGCACTACCTACCGTCTCTACAGACCCGCCAGAAGTGGGTAAAAGAGAGAGACAATTTGACGGAAGGAACAGTCGTCATGATTATTGACCAGTCACTACCCAGAGCTACGTGGCCGGCTGGCCGCGTAAGCAAAGTGATCACCGGTGCCGATGGCAAGGTCCGAGCAGCTGAAGTACTCGTCCAAGGGCGCACTTACACCCGTCCTGTGGCGAGGCTCATAGAACTGCCCCGACTCCCAGACACAATCGATGATGACCATGACCCTATGACTTTGTGAGTTGACTGACCCTTACAGCGAACCCTTGAGTGGTAGACAGTGCGGTTAATCTGTCTCTGCTTAACTAATTAGGTTGGGACCAATTAGGGGGCGGCTGTTCTGAAGGATCAGATTAAACCGAATATATATATTTATTTATATATATTTAATTGTATTTGATATCCCCTGATATCCCTTGTATATTCCTTGTACAATATGCATTGAATATCCCTTCTAGTCTACTGAACATCCCATAATAGTCTCCATTCTACCATTGGACGAGACCTTGGTGCCAGGTCGCCATACCCCTCAGACCAGGTTCAATCGTACCGCTCAACATGTATGGACAAGTCCTAGTTCCGCGTAGGAATATGTCTACCGCACCACTAATGGTACTATTTGTTCATAGTGCGTATATATACTGCGCTATTAAAGTAGAACTTCCTTTTAGTCCAGTTCCTTACCCTCCAACAGAGTGACAGACGCAAAAGCCTCCCCGCGAACCACGTGTGGGCAGTAAGGCCAATTCGGCCCAGTATCGGCATTGAGACATCGTGTATATTAATATTTGAATAGTCATATTTGGCACTATATCGTCGAGTTGGACGTATTCTATTAAGCTAATAATAGTCTATTCATATATAGTGCCTCGTGCGGTAAGAGTTCTATAGTAATCAGCACCCCCATCGTTTCGGGCATCAGCTGGACGCTTATCCAGGGTGGTTGACCCCACGTGAAGCTGCACCCGAGGAGCTCCAGGCCAAAGAGCGAGTGGACCTGTATATTGGATTATTCTACCGACGACGGCTAGCCTTCCCCGGCTTGGATTATGCTTTGAGTACTTTGATTATTCTATGGATAAAGGCCAACACTGCGGTGTGTTGGAAATACCCCCCCCCGGAGAGGACGACAGGTGAGACGGCGCTCTGCACAGTGAGGTCGCCTCACGTCTCTCCGTCGTGGACCGGAGGACGCCGGCCACAGAGGGTCCAACTGCATTCATCTGTGGATCGAGGATCGTTGGGCACCGTGTCGCACAACTGTGGACTCTCCCAAGATACCCTCGGCCAGACGGGATCCAGCCAGTGACTCTCTAACCCCCCCCCCCCCCCTCCAGCTGTCCTACAAGCAGTCGGAACCTTCCCCTAGTGTATCCAGCTATATAATCATTCAAGTATCATCGCTATTGTTCCCTAAATATTCCAGGTTGTATATTTGCTTCCTGCGCAATCAGAGATTGGACATTCGATATTGATCTACCTACGAATACTCATTTGCCATAAAAGTGCATACTATTTCAAATCATAAATGTAATTAAGTGATCGTTGTACATACCTTTTGCTATGTATTAAAACTCAAACATTCGATTTGGTACATTTGTGTTGGATCCGTTTATCAGGTGGGAGTGTTCAACATATTCATACCTAGTACTGGGTGGCCAGAGTCTAAAGTACAAGAGGTAGTGGTAGTAAGTATCATATCTAACCATACAGTCAGGGAATTGTACCCCTCAGTTACACTGACCAAATTGAGATTTATTTTTCTCTTGTCCATTTATTTTGTTTGCTTTCTAATTTAAAATACAGTTTGAAACCGTCTGTACACAGTAGGCTATGTGTGCTAGCAGAACTAGACTCCAGTCACGAGTCACGGTGCACATGTGCGGTGGTTTGTCCACCAAAAAAGCGCCAGAAGATCGAAAATAAACTAGCAGAGCCAGAACTGTTCAACTCCCCTGGAGCCACAGCCAGCAGAGAAGCCGGTTTACTTTCGCTTTTAAACCAGCTGCAGCTTGAGAACTGGAGTGTGAGGGGATGTAACACTAAAGATGGCGGCAATGACAAAGAATTGCTGCAAAATAAACATACATCTGTTGTTAAAAAAAAAAAAAATTATTATACTTATAACAATTCGATAATTATCGATATAGAGAAATATGATAACATTATCATATCGTTATCGCGATATGATTTTTTTCCATATCGCCCAGCCCTAACCTCTTACAATTCCGCAATGACCAGTCTTGAGCACACACACACACACACACACACACACACACACACACACACACACACACACACACACACACACACACACACACACACACACACACACACACACACACACACACACACACTATATACATAACTGTGATTATAGTTAGTGCTCTCACCACTATGTAACTGTGATTATAGCATTGGATTTAATGAACGAGGTATTGGACTTTGTCGAAGGCACGAATTCTCTCGTGTCAATGACTGCCTCGGATGGTATGTCGCGTCTGTCTTCATGGGTATGTTTTGACTAGTTGTTTGTGTGTGGTACATCCCTGTTGAACAGTGAAACGTAGCGTTCAAATAACGTTACTGTCACCGCATTTAAACAGCATCATAACCTCTTACAATTCCACAATGATTTAGAATAAGCTTGGCGCGTTGGACCCAGCGTTTCCGTTAGCCGGTAATTACCGGTATTTGACCGGCAAAATCTGTTGAAGTCCGACATATTTAATCTCTCCGGTCATAGTGTCCGGTGAAAATAGTTCCCTCTGGGCACAGTTTGATTATTTGAATTGTATTTGGATGGGCTGGAGTTGGGTGGCCTATGCGATGAACGAAACAATCATTGCGTTTGTTGTCGTTGCTTCGCTCAGCGAGAGCTTGCTGCTGGATTTGCGGAAGGCATGCAGCTGCAGACCCACAGAACCCACCAGCTTTGCTGGCACAGTGCGGTCCCCAGACCTGGAAAGCTGCTCTGCGGGTCTGCAGCTGGATGCTTGCAAACTAACTGCGGCCGGCTCGCGCTGATAACAGCTTTCATTGTTGGACCGGCTGCTTGGTGGAGCAACGATGAAACGAATGTAATGAATCGTTCGTCGCATGGGCTATTTAATTTTGGCCTGTTTTGGTACGGTTCGGGTGGTCAAGTTGTGCTTGGAGGGAGTTGTTTTCACCGGACATTATGACCAGCACCAAGTCGTTGGGAGGTGGAGATATACATCACGCAAACCCACGATAATGTTGCCGTCTCTCTCTGCAAAATTTCTCAGTTCTTCGCTTGATATAATTAATACAAATGTCCAATATAACGGAATTCGTTAGCTCATAAAAATGTGATTATAACAGACTGCTGTTTAGTGTCGGACCGACTGCCCACATACGCGGTCTATTTTATTTCAAGTCAGCAGCAGCACGGAGTATCGAGGGACTTATTTTATTTGGAATATATTAATGACTGTATACGCAAAAGTAGCCTAGTTTTAAGTAATAATATTATAAATATACATGCCTTGAGGATGACATTCTTTATATAGCCTGCCTATCAATTGTTTTAAAGCTCAATAAACTATGACCGGAATTAATCTCATTTGTCCGGTAGATTGAAATCTTGCAGGTCACGGAGACCGGCAACAATTTTTTCTAACGGAAACCCTGGTTGGACCTGAAACTGGGCGAATTAGACGTGAGAAGAAGAAATTGTAGTCCTAAAACAGAGGAGACCCAGGGCTTTTGAATTACGTCTAGATTTTATAAAACTACACCGACAGCGTTCAACAGCGGATGTCCAACCATATCAAATGTTTTCTGACGTTTTTCCTGTTTATATCGCATGGGTCGAACAAACCTAAACGGTATTGCCATAAAATACAACATATATTGTTTCTTTACCTTTCTGTGTATAACGTTTAAAGAATAACTAGAAAGTCAGTTTTAACATTCTTGACCAGTCTTGAGCACACACACACACACACACACACACACACACACACACACACACACACACACACACACACACACACACACACACACACACACACACACACACAATATACATAACTGTGATTATAGTTAGTGCTCTCACCACTATGTAACTGTGATTATAGTTAGTGCTCTCACCACTATGTAACTGTGATTATAGTTAGTGCTCTCACCACTATGTAACTGTGATTATAGTTAGTGCTCTCACCACTATGTAACTGTGATTATAGTTAGTGCTCTCACCAGTATCTCACTATGATTATAGTTAGTGCTCTCACCACTATGTAACTGTGATTAGAGTCAGTGCTCTCACCATTATGTAACTGTGATTAGAGTTAGTGCTCTCACCACTATGTAACTGTGATTATAGTTAGTGCTCTCACCAGTATCTCACTATGATTATAGTTAGTGCTCTCACCACTATGTAACTGTGATTAGAGTTAGTGCTCTCACCACTATGTAACTGTGATTATAGTTAGTGCTCTCACCAGTATCTCACTATGATTATAGTTAGTGCTCTCACCACTATGTAACTGTGATTATAGTTAGTGCTCTCACCACTATGTAACTGTGATTATAGTTAGTGCTCTCACCAGTATCTCACTATGATTATAGTTAGTGCTCTCACCACTATGTAACTGACGTCGGTTACACATAGGGTGTTTTCGTTTCGTTTTCAAGATGAGTTTCATGTCAGGGATCTGATGAACAGGGAAGTGATCGCGAGATGGAAAGCAGCCTGGAATATATATTTACAGCAGCCAATAATCAATCAATAAACGCGATCGATATTTGGAATGGCGATCAGGAATTGGAATAATCTTTTTGGAGAACATCTGATCTAAGGTAAGGAGTCTATGTTACCAGTTTTAGGATAATCAGAGCTGTATTCACTGAGATAACAGCATGTCCCGTATGTGTATATGTGTGTGTCTGTGTGCTGTTGAGGAAATTAGAGAATCGATTTCTCAGCTCGCTTCTATAGCGTGCATAAGTACACATATACTATCGATAATCTAGCGTTTATTTGAAAACGATTCATAAATAGGCCGACAAATGACAATGTGTCTAGTGTATTCGAGAATATTCCAATAAATGCCGTTTATGAGGGAATCTTTCTATTTTCCGAAAATCTTCGAGAAAACTATAGCTTTTCGAAATGCTATAAAAAGGATATGAACCGATTAAAAAACAATCCGTTTCGACAATGTTGACTGCAAACAAGTCATTGATAAGCGACGGGCAGATTAGACACATAGCCATAATTTAAAACATAGATTATGCGTTTTTAACGCTATCATTGAAGTGGATGCTGGCATCCAAGGACATTAATCAACGTTATGGCTGGCACTGAAAGTGTTAAAGGGACAGACACATTCAATGATAATACATTCAATAAAAACCTGAGCGAAAAGAAAAATACAATGTAGTAATTGAGTACATATTCAATGATAATACATTCAATAAAAACCTTAAAGGGATAGACACATTCAATGATAATACATTAAATAAAGAAATTCTTAACTCATTCCCCACCATCGACGAGTATACTCGTTATTGGGCACCAATCGTTGAACGCCAACAACGAGTATACTCGTTATTTGATCTTTATTTCTTTTATTCAATATTTCTATTCATTACAGGCGCACGGACTCTGGGTTAACATGGGGAATCCTCATGAGAATGTAAAAGTGCAATACCGGCCGCATCACGCTAGACGGCGGTATTGAGCACCCTTTCTACCCTTGTATCTTTCTCTGTGGGATGGCCCCAGGTCTCAGGTTTCATTTTACCTTGTTGGGCGAGGCGAACGGTTGTCCCGGTTGCGTCTATGCTTTTACCAACACGTTCGTGTTTCCGGGTTCCCGTTTTGCGCTCTGATTGGCCACTGACCTACGCTAGTATGCCCCCCTCGCTATGAGCGTAGCAGGACGCTGAAATGCAAATGCGTATCACAGTACTGCCTCCAGGAACAGCTGTTTCCGTGTGACTTTATGTGCGGGCTCGCTCTGAGGGAAGGAGGCCGTTCATATTCATTTCTACATTTTATACATAATATCCCAGCGTTTCAACCAGCTGCACATTATACTCACATTATGTGCTCAGAAGAAAAAAAGTTACGCATATTGGTCAGGAAATGGTGAAACGCTAACGTTATAAAATACCCTGACATTGGGTAGAAATGTAGCGGGTCAGTGCATGTGTGCACTACCTACTATCTGTTCAATATAATTATATAGAAAATGATATATTGTATATAATATATTTTAGGCAGTTTCGTGGCATGAATTGCATTTAGCTGTATTTCGCTGTGATAGAAACAGCTGCTGTGGTCTACAGCGAAATGCAATTCATGCCACGAAACTGCCTAAAATATATTATATACAATATATCGTTTTCTATATAATTGTATCAACAGATAGTAGGTAGTGCACACATGCACTGCATGGCACAATATAGGGCGAATGTCTCTAGCCGAGAGGGGCTGCCGATTTGGGGGGGATAGATTCGTTCAGGTGTGGCTGGTGATGTGAGACGCTTGTGTGCACCTCGAGGCGGGCAGCGTCAGCGCGAGGCAGCCCCCCCCCCCCCCCCCCGCATCTCTCTCCCAGACCCGTCAATAGGTCACCCTAACCCCGCTACATTTCTACCCAATGTCAGGGTATTTTATAACGTTAGCGTTTCGCCATTTCCTGACCAATATGCGTCAATTTACTTTTTTCTTCTAATGAGCACATAATGTGAGTATAATGTGCAGCTGGTTGAAACGCTGGGATATTATGTATTAAAAAAGGGTGAATTACCCATGCCTAGTGACTTTCAAGTTTCATGGAGCATATTTTCAACCCTTTTCAACGTCAACAGCAGTGTGAAAAGTAGGCTGAGAGCTACCCAAAACATACACGTTATACACCAACATTCAATTTGAGGGACAATCTCGAGAAGTAAAAAAAAAAAATAAAAAAAATTGTTTATGACCTACAATCATGCTTATGGTTGCATGATACACCAATACTAGAAACGTATCACAATACCCAGCTGTTAAAAACAGTTCAATACTTAATTTTATTAGTATTGATTAGGGGTGTAACGGTACGTGCTGTGTACCGAACAAATGTAACAAATGCAATGTTACTTTAACCACTAACGGAACACACATGCAGAACCTTTTTTTGCATGCAGAACTTAATTCAAAACTCCATGTTTATGGCATATGCCATATAGAATGGACATTCAACACGCCTCCGAACAAGGTGTGATAAACAAGAAACGATATATTTTTATTGGCATGGAGCGGGTAATAGTAATCAAATCATTAAGGATGTTAACAGAATTCGGCTATAGGGCGACAATAATGTGGTCAAGAGGCATGGTTTCTATCTTGAGCCTTTAATCGGCGTGGTTTATTATTCACATGGCAGAGCAGTTACTATACAGATATTCTCTCACTGAGAGACTAGGGGGAAGAGAAAGAAGTGGGAGGAGACATAGCTACTTATACTCGCCACCTGGTAGTACTCCTGAGTGTCTCCGCCTAGTGTCTCCGCCTGAGGACCCAAGGGAGTGCAGTGTTGAGTGTGAGGTGCATCTCCACAACGCTGCAAGCAGCCATACTGCTGGTCTCCACAACGCTGCAAGCAGCCATACTGTGGGTCTCCACAACGCTGCAAGCAGCCATACTGCTGGTCTCCACAACGCTGCAAGCAGCCATACTGCTGGTCTCCACAACGCTGCAAGCAGCCATACTGTGGGTCTCCACAACGCTGCAAGCAGCCATACTGCTGGTCTCCACAACGCTGCAAGCAGCCATACTGCTGGTCTCCACAACGCTGCAAGCAGCCATACTGTGGGTCTCCACAACGCTGCAAGCAGCCATACTGCTGGTCTCCACAACGCTGCAAGCAGCCATACTGTGGGAGTGGGTCTCTACAACGCTGCAAGATAGATAGATACAGGGAACAAAATAAACTTTTTGACTTACCAGCCATTTGGCTGGTAGATTTAAAAAACTACCAGCCAGGCAGATTTTTTACCAGCCAAAAATTATAAATAGCTTTTTAGTATATCGCCATGTGTTATTATTACTATATAATACTCTCATATGCTATTTTCAATTAATATCATAAACAACATAAGGAATATTAGCATAATTTTGAGTGGACTGAAGGAATGAGTCAGCGTTAATAGTTTTAAATGCAAATAATTTATTGAAACATAGAAGTGGGGTCGGGACACACACACACACACTGTTTCAACTCACCACCCCTGCATCATATTGTAGTCTAGTCTTCAAACTTCCACTCCTCTCGAAACCATTTCCCTTTCCTCAGTCCCCACTTTCTGCTGTTCTCTATGGCTCTGCCTCTGATCAGGTTTAGCTTGTTAGTTTACGCTAACGTAACGTTAATTTCGGGCGATGTGGGCGTAAAGGAATGGCGATGATGCAAAGCATGTTAGATGCATTTGACCCGTTGTGAGAAAAAAAACACCACAGACTTATTTCGGGTCGCAAAATAGGCGGACTGCTCTGTAGCCCTGCTCCTCTGCTTAACGGCACGGGCACACTGCTAACGAATGAATTTCACGCGCGGCTCCCTCGTGGGATCGCGCACCTGGTCAGGCACACTGGACCTACGACTTGAGCGCGCAGAAGCGCACCGAGGAAGGCACATTTACATTGGGACAGCTGTAAATGCCTAGTCAGTCATTTTAGAATGATGATCAGTGTGACTGTACTCGAAAGAGCAGCGTGGAGCCCCAGCAGCAGCAAGAGCTCTCTCTCTCTCCCTCTCTCTCTCCCCCCTCTCTCTCTCTCTCTCTCTCTCTCCCCCCCTCTCTCTCTCTCTCCCTCTCTCTCTCCCTCTCTCTCGCTCTCTCTCTATCTCCCCCCCCCCCTCTTCCCCCCCCCCCTCTCTCTCTGTCTGTCGGGACAGACAGGCAACCAGATATAGACAGATAGACAAACAAACAAACAAACAAACAAACAAACAAACAGACAGACAGACAGCCAGATATGACAGATAGACAAACAAACAGACAGACAGGGCGGGGTACTAACTATAGTAATATTGTTTATTTGCATTGGGAAAGATACAGCTGGTTGAACAACATCTATTGAAAGAGAAAGAGAGAAAGAAAGGCATAGGGAGAATAAAGAGAGAGAGAAAAAGATAGAGCTGTACTGTATTGTATACCCATTCTGCAATCTGTTAATAAAATATACACTGATATAAGCCTACTGGTTGCTGTTCAATCATAATAATAATAATCATAATTAGCTGTCAGGAAACAAATAAAACGTTTGTCATTATAGGTGACAAGGTGGATTGACTTAATGACTGCTATATCCTGCTATTATTATTATTATTATTATTATTATTATTATTATTATTATTATTATTATTATTATTATTATGCAACATTGTAATAGTTATAGGTATAAACAAACATACAGACAGGGGGGGTTGGGCGTTTATTTGCAGATACAGACACAGCTGGTTGAACAACATCTATATCTGTGGTAAGAATGCAGATATTCAATTGTATTTCTGTGACAATGCGCGTGGCGCACGCCTCCCACGCCGCCTCGAATAGGATTGAAGCGAAAAGATAGCTTGCCGCTCGGGAGCCGCTCGCGAGGCGCGCTCCCGCTTGCGGCCAGTGTGCCTACTATCGTCCGTTAACATGGGAGCGGAAGTGAAGGAAGTTGTTTACACAGTTGTTTACACAGTGGCTTCCTCTTTAACTCAGGCCATAGAGCTTCTACAGGATGCTTTTAATACACTACAACACTCCTTGCTAAGGCTAAGACTGGTCCTTAATGCAAAAAAGACCAAGTACATGACCTTCTCTCGCTCTCGAGCTAATACAGCTGTCCCCCCGATTCTGACACTGGAAGGGACATGCCTTGACAAAGTAGCATCCTATAAATATCTGGGCATATGGATTGATGAAAAGATGGCCTTTGATGTTCATATTGGGAACCTACTGAGAAAACTTAGACCTAAACTGGGCTTTTTCTTCCGGTTAAAGAATTGTGCAGAGTTCCTTTCTGCCTGTATTAGACTATGGCGATGTAATCTATATGCATGCTCCTTCCTCCCTGCTTAAAAAGCTGGATTCTGCGTACCATACTGCCATACGTTTTGTAACGGGTGCAGGCTCTCGCACCCACCACTGCACTTTGTATCAGTCATTAGGATGGTCCTCTCTGTACCAAAGAAGACAATCACACATGTTGATTTTTATCCTTAAGTCATTGCTAGGTAAGCTGCCCTTATATATCTCCAGACTTCTGTCCTTTTATACTTGCTTTTTTAATACCAGACGAGCAGCAAATGGGATGCTGTTAAATGTTCCTTTGATGCAGTCAGAGCTTGGTAAAGCTGCATTCTCCCACTATGCTCCCTTTTTATGGAATACGCTGCAAGTGAAACTTTGTCTACAGGCACTTCCTACTGTGAATGCTTTTAAAGGTATGCTACGATTAGCCCTTTATGAAACATGTAACTGTTTTACCTGATGCTATTGTTGATGTGATTATGCTCCTTGCCACTGCACAAATGACCCTCTGTATTTATATTTGAATTGTATGTTTTTTGTTTAATGCCCTGTTTTATGTTGAAACTTGTTGTGTGCTGTGTTGGTCAGGACTCCCTGGAAGAAGAGATCTTGTATCTCAATGGGACATTCCTGGATAAATAAAGGATAAATAAAAAAAATAAAAAAAAGAGGCAGCCGCCCGTCCGTCCGTCCGTGTTCATTCGTCAGCAGTGTGCCCGTGCCGTGCAGACAGCACGGACTGGGCGGATATGACTCGTCGAGTTGCCACGGCCCGTCAAAATAAGAGTATCATATGAACCGAACGTTGTTAGCTGCCGGAGCCATAGATATTATAGCTGGAGCTGTGCTTGGGGCGGAAATGAGACCCGCACAGGATTTTCAAAATAAGAGTATCGATATGAACTATTTTGTTACACGCCAGGTGGCGGGCAGACCTCTCATTGTTACTTGCCAAACCTTAAATCTGCCCGCCATTGGTGGTTGGCGGGTACTTATTTTGTTCCCTGGATAGATAGTTACATTTTGTTCTTGTATCACATTCTGCTCTAGTGGGATTTGACCTCATGACCTATATATTAGGGATGGGCATTTTTAAGAAGAATCCAGATTGATTGATCGCATGCTATACTCGAGTGATCGTGTATTACTCGAAAAGAAAAAAGAAAGAATTGAAATATCTTTTCTTTATAATTTCTTTTTTTACGTAATTTTTTTCATTCACGTATATGTTTAAGGAAACCAACAAACAGTTATAATCTTACACATACATGTGAAACAAATATGTAAAATAAATAAATAAATAAAAAAATTATTTTTTTATAAAAATTATTAATAATTTAAGATCGATTTTTCTCATAGTTACAAGTAATCGATTACTCATGCCCATGATGCATCCGTATTATATGTCACTGAAAAGCTTCCGCTACATGCACCTTCACTTGTCTGGCCACGCCCATTTCCACCTATGAATATAAGCGAGGGGCGTGACCGTGCTTCTTCCTTCCCTCATCTTTTCACTTTCGGAAGTGTTTTTGCTATAGGCACACGTCAGCAAAGTGATACTACTAGCTTTAGATTTAGGTTTTTTGTGTTGCTATTTTTGTTTCCAAGAATGGCATCACCATCGGGACCCGGGAAAAAAATGTCAGGGCTCCACCAGCGATTCTCCGCCACAACCTCCTCCGTGCGCTGCAGGGGCTCTCTACTCCCACTTTCGTGGCGAGGGGGTGAGCCTCTGCGGCATGCAGAGCTGAGTGCGCACCGCCCAGAGGCCGTTGAGCACCCCTCTTTATTTAATGAGGAGGTCCTCCGGCCATGGCGTCCCCATCGGGAGACCCCCGACCAGCCTGGGTGCGGCCTCTTTGGTGGCGGATGATTTGCGGTGCAAACTCTACGCTTCTTCTTGCTCCCGCCGTTCGGTGGTGAGCGAATGTAGCGGGTGGTCTGGCGACGGAGAATAGTACGCAGGACTGGAGGCTTTCGGTTCTGCGGAAGGGCTGGCACCGGAGGGAGGTCCCCCCGTTTACACTCCATCGCATCTGATGGAAACTGAAGATTACATGGAGTGGGCGGGGGAATTTCTCTTCAACGCCCCGGCGGAATCGGGGCCCCAATGTGCCCCGGTTCCACACCGGGAAGCCTTGTTTACGGAGTCATGGTTAGAGTCCCCAGCTCCGTGGCGAGACGCCTCATCGACAGCGTCGGGGTTCAGCACCCCGACCACGAGAGATGCGAGTGCGGCGGAAGAGAGACAGCAGCTGGAGCTGCTCACTCTTTTCCCCGAGCTCATGGCGGCGGCGCTCGCTAACGGAATTCCGTTGCCAGCGCCCCTGCCGGCGCCTATCCCCGATGCCATGGTAGGCCATGTTTTCCACCGATGTCGGGGACCAGCAACCCACGGCTCCACAGAGCTGCAGCCAGCGGGTCCTGCAGTGCCTCCCGGGGCGCCAGCTCCAGCAAGAAGGCTCGCTGCAGCCGAGCGGGAGAGCCCAGCAGCGTACCTCAGCCTGGTACCTCCGCCTACCCTGCGATCGGGGGGACAGGTAGGGACCTGCAAGCTCCTGCTCCGAGGGGGCAAGCGAGGACGCACCACGCGTGGTGGGAGGTGACAGGCGAGGGACTAGACCTTGGCTGTGCCCCCCCTCCCTCTACCCCTCTTCCCCGTTCTCCTGTTTTTCACTTACAGTAACCCCCTATTCTCTCTCCCCCCCCAAAATACTACGTTTCAAATAAAAAGTCCCTCTATGCAGAGTGGCAAGTTTTGTTGGAACGAACGTATAATCTTTTCACTAATGTATTTTGTGTAGCTATGCCTCGTACGGATATAACAATGAGGGCGGCCCACTACCTTTTTTTCTGGTACAGTTAAAAGTGTGTCGGGCGGCATTCTTGCTTGTTTAAAGAGCCACAGGGATTCATGTGGATGCGTTTTTTGAACAAACGTAGACCCTGAATTCACGATTGGTGACTAGCTATTGTGTTTTGGCTTTTCAAAGCAATGTACATCAGCACATGGCTAAGGGCACTGCTCCTCTTTCACCTCGTATATGTTTTTACTTTATGTGGTAAGTAAAAATATGGCGGGCGGCAAGTTTTGCTTATGAAATGGAGCCGTAGGGACTCGGGTGGACGCGTTTTTTAAAACAAACGTAGTCCCAGAGCCCACGGTTTGGTGGTTAGCTGTCGTGTGTGGCTTTTTCAAAGCAATGAAGCTGTTATGGTTTGTAACCGACCCCAATCGCACAACACAAGACAGGTATGAGAGTAAGCCAAAACAGGGCAAATCTTTATTATAGAACAAAAGGCGGAACAGTCCCTTTATGGGAGAACACAAAAAACACTAGAGTCAAGGAAAACTGGAAAATGCGGCACTGTGCCTTTAAGAGGCGAACAGGCTAAGGGACTAGGGCTAAGGGACAGGGCCAGGGCTAAATGTCAAGGACCAGGACCAGGGGCACTGGAGAGGGGAACAGGGGAGAACACAAAAACACTAGAGTCAAGGAAATAAGGAAAATGCGGCACTGTGCCTTTAAGAGGTGAACAGGCTTCCACCCGAAGTGTATTTAGCTTTCTGGGACCAACTGGGTCCATTGATGCTCGATATGATCAATTACGCTATCGAACAAGGGGAGTTCTCAAGAGATGTCAATATGGCGTTGATTTCTTTACTTCTCAAGAAGGACAAAGATCCCAATGATTGTGGTAGCTATAGACCCTTGAGTCTTCTCGGGCCGATTTAAAGGTGTTTGCCAAGGTGCTGGCCCGTCGCCTGCAGAGATTTATGTCTGTATTGGTACACTGCGATCAAACTGGTTTTATCCCGGGGCGTCTGGCTGCAGATAATCTTAGGAGGCTGTTGCATGTAATCGATAACAGTAAAGACAATACAACTCCATCCACAGTTCTGTCTTTGGATGCCATGAAGGCGTTTGACAGACTTGAGTGGTCATACCTGTGGAAGGTACTTGAGGTCATGGGTCTTGGAAAGAGTTTTATTCATATGATTAAAGTCCTGTATGCCTCGCCGTCTGCGATGATACTGACAGGCAAAAACTGTTCCACACTCTTTCCAGTCTCCAGATCTTCTAGACAGGGTTGCCCTCTGAGCCCGGGACTATTCGCGCTTTCCCTCGAACCTTTGGCCCAATTTATTAGGCAATCGGAGGACATCGTCCCCATAATGGTCAACAATACTCCACACAAAATTGCTCTCTATGCGGATGACCTGCTGATTTTCATGGACGACCCCTCCCGGTCGGCCACAAAATTATTGAGGATAATCGACGACTTTGGTAAATTGTCAGGTTTTAAGATTAACTGGAACAAATCAGCCTGCCTACCTCTTAATGAACTGGCCAAGGCGGTACGACTACCAGCTGATATCCCCATAGTAGAACATTTTAAATACTTGGGCATAGAGATATTCCCCACGCTGAACCAAACTACTAAGTACAACTTCACGGGTACTTATGATAAAATACGCCAGGATCTAGACAGGTGGTCGTCCCTTCCTAACTCCTTACAAGCCCGGGCTTCCATAATCAAAATGAACATCCTGCCTAGGATAAATTTTATTAGCTCAATGCTCCCCCTGCCCCCTCCAATAGACCACTGGCGCAAGGTACAATCGATGGTATCTAAGTTTATCTGGAATAACAAACGCCCGAGAATCAAAAAGGCTACTACTCAACATAGAAAACAAGATGGGGGCCTCGCAATCCCTGATTTTAAACTTTATTTCTGGTCCTTTTCACTGAGACCTCTGATGTGCTGGCTAGACCCTGTAGAGGCTGTATCGTGGCGCTCCTTAGAAGCGGCGGCGGTATCTCCGCTAAGATTGCAGGATGTAGTGTACTCCACTGTCTCTATTTCGAAATGCCGGCTGAGGTATGGACCGATCATAACTCACGTGATCCAAACGTGGCGTAATGTACAGAGGTCGTGTGGGGTTAAATGCCCTTGGCACCTGGACTCTCCAATTTTTAATAACCAGCAATTACTTGTTGGACACAAGCCGGTTAATATTCCTCAATGGCAAAGGAGGGGAGTTCATACTCTGGAGGATATTTATGATAAGAACGGCCTCCGTGCGTTTCAGGACTTAAGAGAATTTTATGATCTTCCCGGCGAGTCCTTCTTTCTTTACCTTCAACTAAGGTCAGCACTGAGGGCGCATGGCGTACCGTGGGCTCAAGCCTTGCACCCACACCCCTTCCTCAGGCTCATAGTGGACAGGACGACATCCAGAGGGTTTGTCTCCGACTTTTATACGCTCTTAATTCAATCCACGTATAAAAATGTATCATTGGATACAATCTGGCGTGTGGATATCCCGGAGTTGGACCCCGAGTTTGACTGGGATGATGTTTGGGCAAATGTGGCATTATCTTCCCGCAACCCCAATCACCAGCAAATTAATTTTAATTATATTCATAGGACCTATCTTACACCTAGGAAGCTATATGCTATGGGACTGATAACCGACTCTCGGTGCACTTTGTGCTCTCAAAAGGCCACTGGCACTTATATGCATATGTATTGGGATTGCCCACCAGTGGCCCGCTTCTGGAGGTCAATAACGGACAAACTTTCAGATCTGTGTGGCTTAACTATCCCATTCACAGCTGTTACGCTACTCCTGAACGATATAACGACACTACCCGCGTCCGTACAACTGAAAAGGGTTGTCCTAGCGGGCGTCACAGCAGCGAAGAAGCTAATAGCAATGAGATGGAAGGAGCCTGAGAAGCTTACAATGATTAACTGGTCCCTAACTCTATTGGATGTGATTTATCTTGAGATATCCACAGCCCGGGTGATTGGGGTGGGGCAGGCTGGAATTGACCTATGGTTCGCAGCAGCTGAGAAGGTAAAGACCGCAGTGTGCGGCTGAGCGGGGTTGAGGTGCGTGTTCGGGTGAGTCCGGCGGTCTCTTGGGAGGGGGAGGAGGAAATGTTTTGTCTGTCTTGTCTTTTGTCTTGTCATCTTGAGTTTAGCTGGGGATATTATGGGGGGGCAGCTATTTAACTATTTCTTCACTGTTTGGCCACTTTTACACGGTCTTTGTGAGTCTATGGAACACCTCTACAGGTTTTTGTTTTTTCATGAAGGTTCATTGCTCTGTTTTCGGGTCGTGTTCTCAAAAAATGGTCCTTGTGGTGGATTGGAGATGTACGTTTTATTAATATAGGGTCACACGGCCGGGAATCGGGGCTGAACACTGGGAAAGACCATTTATTAGATAGTACCCCTTGGAATTAAAATTTAGAAGGTTGAACTCTGTTTTCTTTTCTCTTGTCTGTATAATTGTTAGTCTGTATTATTATTATTGTTTTTGTTATTTTCTTGTGAAGTTCTATGTACTGTGATTGTGGTTAATGTGTTGTCTTGTTTCATGTGAATAATAATTTTGAATAAAAAATTTGATAAAAAAAACAGGCTAAGGCGAACAGGCTAAGGGACTAGGGCTAAGGGACAGGGCCAGGGCTAAATGTCAAGGACCAGGACCAGGGGCACTGGAGAGGGGAACAGGGGAGAACACAAAACACTAGAGTCAAGGAAAACTGGAAAATGCGGCACTGTGCCTTTAAGAGGCGAACAGGCTAAGGGACTAGGGCTAAAGGACAGGGCCAGGGCTAAATGTCAAGGACTAGGACCAGGGGCACTGGAGAGGGGAACAGGGGAGAACACAAAACACTAGAGTCAAGGAAATAAGGAAAATGCGGCACTGTGCCTTTAAGAGGCGAACAGGCTAAGGGACAGGGCTAAGTGTCAGGAACAAAGGCTAAGGGCCAGGGCTACGGGCCAGGGCTGCTTACAGGGATGAGGACAGGGTTCCGACGGCGGAGGCCTGGCAAGGGGACAGGGGCCCGACGGCGGGGGCCGGGCACGGAGACAGGGGCCCGACAGCGGAGGCCGGGCACGGAGGCAGGGGCCCGACGGCGGAGGCCTGTCACGGGGACAGGGGCCCGACGGCGGAGGCCTGGTACGGAGACAGGGGCCCGACAGCGGGGGCCGGGCCCGGAGACAGGGGCCCGACGGCGGAGGCCTGTCACGGGGACAGGGGCCCGACAGCGGAGGCCTGTCACGGGGACAGGGGCCCGACGGCGGAGGCCTGGTACGGAGACAGGGGTCCGACAGCGGAGGCCGGGGGGAAGAGGCGCCATCCTCCCGTGGAAATAGGGAGCGATGACGCGCCGGCTTGACGTCTGGAGTGGGAACACTGGCAACCTCCCGTAGAGAATTAGAGAGCGAGGGCGGTGTCCCACTCCAGGCACGGAGATCCTCTTCCTCCTCCTCGGGGGGGCCGGGCACGGAGACTTGACTTGACTTGACTTGAGACAGGGGCCCGACAGCGGAGGCCGGGGGGAAGAGGCGCCATCCTCCCGTGGAAATAGGGAGCGATGACGCGCCGGCTTGACGTCTGGAGTGGGAACACTGGCAACCTCCCGTAGAGAATTAGAGAGCGAAGGCGGTGTCCCACTCCAGGCACGGAGATCCTCTTCCTCCTCCTCGGGGGGGCCAGGCACGGAGACTTGACTTGACTTGAGACAGGGGCCCGACAGCGGAGGCCGGGGGGAAGAGGCGCCATCCTCCCGTAGAGAATTAGGGAGCGATGGCGCGCCGGCTTGACGTCTGGAGTGGGAACACTGGCAACCTCCCGTAGAGAATTAGAGAGCGAAGGCGGTGTCCCACTCCAGGCACGGAGATCCTCTTCCTCCTCCTCGGGGGGGCCGGGCACGGAGACTTGACTTGACTTGACTTGAGATAGGGGCCCGACAGCGGAGGCCGGGGGGAAGAGGCGCCATCCTCCCGTGGAAATAGGGAGCGATGACGCGCCGGCTTGACGTCTGGAGTGGGAACACTGGCAACCTCCCGTAGAGAATTAGAGAGCGAAGGCGGTGTCCCACTCCAGGCACGGGGATCCTCTTCCTCCTCCTCGGGGGGGCCGGGCAACGCAGAACAAAGGGGTCCCAGGGGACCGGGGCGAAGAGGCGCCATCCTCCCGTGGAAAATAGGGAGCGATGACGCGCCGGCTTGACATCTGGAGTGGGAACACTGGAAAACCTCTCGTAGAGAATTAGAGAGCGAAGACGGTGTCCCACTCCAGGCAAACGGCGACAGGTGGTGATGGCTGGCACGTCGTCTCACGCAGGAGATGCGGCAGGTGATGGTAACGTACAGGATGGTAACGTACAGAACTCCATGAACACAGAGTGAACACAGATACAGAACGACCCGACCAGGACTGGAAGGGAGGTCCAGGTATATAAAGCCCTCTGGGGCGCTAATCATAAACTATGACAGCTGCGTGAAGGTAGTCCAAGGGTGGGGGCTGGTGAAGAGTAGATGAGAGTAAATCATCGCAAGGGTGGGGGCTGGTGAGGGAGAGTAGACAGGGAAAAGTTCAGGGAACAGGCGAATCCTCACAGAAGCGGGCATGTCTGTCTTTTTGCTTGTAAAACCAACACACGGCTAGTGACTCCGCTCCTTGTTTTCGCCTCGTATGTTTTTCGCTTTACGTGAGCTTGGTTGGGGGGGGGGGATAAACCCTCCCCTTTGGGTATGTTGTATCCTTGGTGAAATACTGATGACAAGTGATGAGGAAGTGGCTTAAAACGAGCGCTCCCATCACTCGGGTGTCCCTTGTACACATCAGCGTCATGACGCACGTACGTGGGATTCCGTCAGGTTGGGCTAACACTCTCGGCATCCGTAGCATCAAGCAGGCATTGACTTTTCCTGCTCGTACACGATGCGAAAATAAGAGCTCTGTTCCCCCTCTGACGTTGGGCCGTGTTACTATTCCTGTGGGGAAGCGTAAGCAGCCCGACATGTCACTTCTCGTGACAGAGGCTGATACCCAGGTAGTTTTTGGTTGAAACAAACATGCAGCGATGTCACTCAAATATGTTTGAACGTGCACCTGAAACGGGATATAACAAGGGTTATTCTGTACCTTCAAGTCCCACTAGAGCAGAACGCTCACAAGAACTCAT
>NC_140165.1:191886147-191911147 GCF_963971535.1 Notolepis coatsorum
CATGGAGTTATGTTGTTGTTTATAAAGGCACTTATAAACATACTTAACATGGAGGTATGTTGTTTATAAAGGCACTTATAAACAGACTTAACATGAAGGTGCGTTGTTGTTTATAAAGTAACTTTTTTTCTTTTTTTTTCTTTTTTTATTATTGCAAAACAAAATTGTTAAAAGTCAGTACTCAACACACAATGCATAATGAAACTAACAATTAAGGTGGGTAAAATGACATGCAAGTACAGAAACAGAAAACAAAAAAAAGTATATAATAATATTTTACCGTATACAGTGTATATCCAACGAAATTACCAATTATACCAATGTCTTATACAGGATATACTCCTAATACCTATTATCTAAAACCCTACACACATATGCTCCAGCTCGAACCCCCCCCTCCCGGACCCCTCCTTGGATAGTACCTCCATTATCCCTCACTCCTAACCAGACACTACCATTATAAGCTAGCTTTTATTCTCTCCACCACTTCTAACCACATTGACATTTTGGATTCGTTGAGACCCAGAATTCTTGCTGTAGATATTTCTTGATAAATCACATCGAGATATGTAAGAAACCAAACCTTCCGGCACATTTTTTCCGGTTGAAACCAGCGTGATGCGATCAGTTTTTTAGCTACTGTGATACCCGATAAAACCAATCTCTTTAGCTGTGGATTTACTGCAAACTCAAAAACATCATTCAATAGTAATACAGAGGGGTGTACTGGTATATTCCAAGATACGAGTTTTGATAATTGATGGGTCACATCTTTCCAGAATGCCTTAACTGGTGGGCAGTCCCAATACATGTGCATAAATGTCCCTTCGTCTCCATTTGTACATTGGGAGCATTTTGAGTCTTGTTTGAGACCCATTCTGTTCAGTCTTATAGGAGTCAAGTATGTCCTGTGAATATAGTTAAGATTGATTTGTTGATGGTCCGGGTTCCTTGATGTAAGACGGACATTTGCCCATGCTCCTTGCCAATCAAAGTCACTTTCCAGGTCTGGTATATCCCTCCTCCAGACAGAGTCTAGTTGGAGGGTTTCATACGAGGACGTTAGTAATTGATAATAAAAACCTGATACAAAACCTCTCGATGTCTCTCTTTCATAGAAGAATTTGTGGTATCTGTGGTGTTCAACTGGTATTTCTAATGGAACACCGTGAGACTTCAAACATAGCTGTAACTGTATGTAAAAAAGCCATGTGGACTCGGTGAGATAAAATTTTGTGCATATTTCTCCATAACTACAAAAACCCTGGTTGTTAAAAACATCCCCAAATGAGTGTATGCCTTGCTCTTCCCATATAGGGAATCTTATAGGACGTTTTTCAATTAAGAGTGCATTGTTATTGAATAAGGGAGTGTGATTGTGCCATTTTTGTGGGTTAGGATATTTTTTTTGTGTTTCACGCCATATCCGGATCGCATGGGTAATTATGGGGCCAAATTTCCGCTCACAGTGCTTGATTGGTAGTTTAGTGTGTGCTATGTCCTTCAGTCTATGTGGGGCTACTATGTTTTCTTCCAATTTTCTCCAGGATACTAATGCTTGGGGATCAAACCATATTGTCAATGGTCTTAATGTGTACGCCTTAAAATATTGGAAAAAATCTGGAACTGCCATGCCACCGTCTGCTTTATTTCTCTGTGCGGTGGATCTTTTTATACGTGGTGGTTTGTTGTTCCAAATAAATTTGTATGTGGAGGAGTGTAATCTTTTCCAGTAACCCTCTGGAGGGGGTAACGGTAGCATTGAACTGATGAAGTTGATTCTAGGTAGTACATCCATCTTAACTATTGATACCCTTGCCTGTACTGAGTTTTTAAGTTTTGCCCACCTGTCCAGGTCGTCTTTGATTTTGTTCTGTATTTTTGTGTAATTGTGCTTCACCGTTTGTCTTATGGTGGGAAATATTTCCACACCCAAGCATCTAAAATGTTTTACCATAGGTATCTCACCTGGGAGGGTTGTATCTTTTTTTGCATGGGTGTTAAGTGGAAGGAAAGCCGACTTCGGCCAATTTATTTGAAATCCCGATAAATCACCAAAGTTCTCAATCAACTTGAGTAGATGAGGCAATGTGGTGTTGGGGCTTTGCATGGACAATATTACGTCGTCCGCATATAAACAAATTTTATGTTGTGTGCCCTTGATTACGATTGGTTCTATGGATTGGGATTGTCTTATATATTGTGCTAAAGGCTCTAATGATAAATCGTATAGTCCGGGACTAAGAGGGCAACCCTGTCTGGCTGAGCGTGATACCGGAAAGATTTTGGAGATGAATGTACCTGTTGTAATCATGGCCGATGGGTCTTTGTATAATACTTTAATCATATCAATGAATCCTTTTCCTAACCCCATCCTTTCTAATACTGCCCATAGATACGACCATTCCAGCCTGTCAAAGGCTTTCATAGCATCCAGGGACAGCATCGCCTTAGGTATGGTGTCGTCCTTGTCTGCATCTAGTACGTGCAGTATTCGTCTTATGTTATCAGTGATCAGGCGACCTCTTATGAAGCCAGTTTGGTCCGGATGAACTAAAGACGTCATATGCTTTTGTAATCTGATGGCTAATACCTTAGAGTACAGTTTGACATCGGTTCCGAGGAGGCTTAAGGGTCTGTAACTACCACACTCGGTGGGGTCTTTGTCTTTTTTGAGAAGGACTGAAATGAGTGCAATATTGTCGTTTTTATGGAAGCTCCCCTCCTTGACTGAGTATAAGATCATATTTAGTAATAAGGGTCCAATTATGTCCCAACAAGAAAGGTACATTTCTGATGGGATACCGTCTCTTCCAGGAGCCTTACCATATTGCATTTCGCATATGGCCTTCTTGAGTTCCTCTAGTGTGATCGGTGTTTCTAACTGTTTAGCGTCATCCTCTGAAAGTTTAGGGAGAATAATTTGATTAAGATATGTGTCCATTTTGTTTTGATCGAAGGTCGTTTCTGATTTATATAAGTCGGAGTAGAATTCTTTGAATGTATCGTTTATTATTTTGGGGTCTGTTTCAAGTACTTGTTGTGCTCTAATGGTAGTTATATCTGCAAATTTTGCATTAATTCTTAATCGCATGGCTAATAGGTGACTAGGTTTAGAACCTTGGGAGTACTGCTGTTGTCTTGTGCTGCGTATTTGCATTTCCGATTGTTGTCTGTATATGGCATTGATCTCTGTTTTTAGTACGTTAACTTGATTTTCTAGTCTAGTTGAGTTGTTGTATTTTAAAGAATTAAATAACGTTGAGTAAAGCGTTTCCAGTTCAGACAGTTTTGTGCATTGATTTTTGCGCATTATGGAGGAAAATCTATCAGTGAAATCCTTGATCATACCCTTTACCGACATCCATATTATTCTGGGGTCTTGCACCGAGTTTGCATTCTGCCGTAGGAATACTATGAGAGCTTCTTTGAGTTGTGTAATGAATTCCTTGTTATTAAGCAGCATCGAATTAAAACGCCATCTTGGGGCCCGGGAAGATAGTATACCAAATGTTGCTTTTAGGAGTAAATAACAGTGATCTGATAGTGCATTGGGTATCATTTCCACTTCATATTTATCAAATAGTCTCTGGGATGCAAAGACATAATCAATTCTGGATAATGTGTTATGTCTCGCCGATCGACAAGAGTACTTTCGGGTCGTGGGATTAAGTGAACGCCATAAATCATTTACACCTGTAATCTTTGACCAATCCTTTAATGCTTTAGATGAATTTTTTTGTTCGCTGGAAAAGGCGAGGTAAGATTTGTCCATCCTTGGATTCCAAATGGCATTAAAATCCGCACCTATTATAAATGAGTAATCGGGATGGTTTAACATTTCATCGGTTAGTGTAGTGAAGAAACCCTCTTCGTACAAATTTGGGGCATATACCGCTGCCAACGCTATTTTCCTGTTATTGTGTACAATCCATACCCCCTTTAATTCAATATTTAACTTACGTCTGACGACTATGGCTACACCTCGAGTTCTCGTACCAAAAGAAGAGTGACTAATATTATGATATGTGTTATCCGCTAACGTATCTATGTCTTCCTCTAAAATGTGTGTTTCGCTTAGTAGAGCCACGTCCACATGTTCTTTTTTCATCAGTGTGAGCACGCTTTTGCGTTTGTGTTGTTTGTTTATCCCACCAGTGTTCCATATCATTATATTCAAACTAGCCATAATCTATACATGTTTTTGTGTAGTTTTTGGTAATGCTTCTGGAGTGCGAAGCTACAATAGATGTACATCCAATTATTGAGGTCCCGTTGAGAGCCGAGCTTAAAAACATATATATATACAAATAAAAATCCCCTTTTTTCCCCTCACCCAGAGAGTCGTACAGGCCTGTGTTCCAAAAACACATCCTCCGCGTATGACTCCCTCCCTTAGGCCACCGGATTGCCCAAACTGAGCTTTGTAATCCTAATCTTCCTATGCTAATTGCCATAGGATCTAACATTTTCATTCTAATTCAATAGAATGTCGCTTTTGGTCTTGCGCATTCCCTTACTGTAATGTAATATTATGAAAAATGAAAAAAAAGAATAATACACTTTCATCGATATATTCATTTGAACCTTCTACTAACTTATGTAGGAAACATCAGAAAAAAGGAAAAGATTGTAGAGAAACATTAACACCTTAATATGAAGAACAATGGGAAAGAACAATGTAAGATAAAAGAGAAAAAAAAAAAAAAAGGGAGTGAGAGATAGAATAAAACTCAACATGGAGAAGCCACTAGAACAGAATTGAGTAAATAGATAAAAGAGAAAAACAGAGACTTTTAGAGCTACAATGTGCCAATCTCTACATCAGTGGAGTGATTATTTAAATTATTAGAATAACCTTGTTGTGCTCATACATTTAGGTGTGGTTGATTTTTTTTTTAAGTCTTATTAAGGCCTGATTAAACTTCAGTCAATTGATGCTTATGCTTATACACACCGGATGTTAATGTTAGAGTTGCAGGCCTTCGTTGTAATGGTGCATTATATTCTAGAAGGTTGTAGAATACACTAGTATATACTAACAGACTGCTGTTATGTTCCAGAATGATCTTCCTACCCAGGGTTCATGACTACTAGTATTTTCGGGAAATTTCTAAGTGACCCAGAGCAGTCGAGCGATGAGCCCAGAATATTCCAGATTGTTCTTAGTGTCAATGATATATTCTTGTCTCCACGGAGACCAGAGGTCTGAAAATATAATGCATTACGAATCATATTATACACATTATGCCTTGGTGTAGCCGGCATGCATATCATCTGCTACTTTTGTTGAGCCCGGATAAAGTCATTCTAATACTGATATACACAGAGAAAGAGAGAGATGAGAATGCTTATCTGTTTTTAGACAGTGTTTCGCTCTGCCTTGGGGGTTCTGCTCCATGTAGATTCCAGTATTCCTCGGCTTCTTTAGGCGTGTGTAATCCTACCCTACGGCCGTCACTGCCCACGATCGATAATAGCGCCGGGTATACTAGCCTTGGTCTGAGGCCAGACTTGAACAATTTCTGCATCACCTCCTTGTAGGGGAAACGCTGAGCGATGGCCTCTTTGCAAAGATCCTCGTAGATAAATATTGGGTTTTCACCATGTTTCAGCTTTCCCCTTTGGTTGCGAGCAATTTTGATGATGTCATCTCTTATTGCCGTCTTGCGCAGAGTAACAATGATGACTCTTGGTCCATTGCTTCTTTGATCCCGAGTACCGATTCTGTAAGCTTGGTCCACTATCGGCTCTGTGTTTAGAAAGTTGTTACCCAAAATCTCTGATAGCACTGTTGGAAACTTGTCGTCTGCGCAATTGACTGATTCATCAAGTCCTACAATGCGGATATTATTTCGCTTGTAGTAGCATTGGGTTTCGAGTAGCCTCTCCATCGCTTCATCTTTAACTTCTTGTATTTTCCTCCGGCATGCCTCTTCCACCCTTTTTATCTCATTTGTTACCTCTGTCAAACCAACGTTGATGATGTTCTCGTTCTCTTTGACTGCCCGTGTAATTTCTGTCACCGTATTCTCCACTGTCGTGATTCGCGTGGACTGTGCAGCGACCGCTCTCATAACCTCTCCGAGTTTAGCATCGATGTGTTCGAATTTAGTATTGATGTGTGCAACGTGTAATTTGAAAGCGACCATCTGTTCTTTCATCAGGATAGTCAGTGAGTTGAAGTCGGGTTGTGTAATTGCACTGCTTGTGTCGGTTGATGTTATGGGTGCAGTGAGGGATCCGATGGATTTGTTTGCTATTATCTTCTCAAAATCACCTGCTTTATCTCTCACGGTACTTTTTCCTGTCGTTCCTGTTATGTTGTCATCTATTGTCTCCCTCTCGGGGCCAGTAGTCGTTGGTCCCGGTGTATTCTCCTCTATATTCCCCACGTCGGGGCTTGTCACCGACGGATCTGCCGCAGCGTCGCCTGTTATTTTTCTTGAACATGTTTCAATCTGCGCCGTTGGAATTGCTGTTTCTTGTTTCTTTCCACTCTTTTTCTTATCCTTATCCATGTTGTCTTTTGATATAGTTAGTAGAAGGTCTTATCAATACATACGATGTGGTTTAATCTCTTTTGGTATTGTCCAAATAAGGTTTTTAAACTAAATTAACGTTAACGAGAGCGGAGCTATAACCAAATGCGTGCGCTACATATTGCAGCTAAACCGGAAGTATAAAGTAACTTCTAAACAGACTTAACATGGAGTTATGTTGTTGTTTATAAAGTAACTTCTAAACAGACTTAACATGGAGGTATATTGTTGTTTATAAAGTAACTTCTAAACAGACTTAACATAGAGGTATGTTGTTGTTTATAAAGGCACTTATAAACAGACTTAACATGGAGGTATGTTGTTTATAAAGGCACTTATAAACACACTTAACATGGAGGTATGTGGTTTATAAAGTAACTTCTAAACAGACTTAACATGGAGGTATGTTGTTGTTTATAAAGGCACAGTCTTTATTTGTGGTGTTTTCATCCCAGCACCTACAGTACCAGGGGATTTGTGTATTTTCCTCTCATCATCACTGTCTGTCTATCAGGCCATTCAATAAAAACAATGTGACTTGGGCCAGAAAATGCCAGGTAATGTAGGGTAGGAAAGGTCAGGTAATGTAGGGTAGGAAAGGTCAGGTGATGTAGGGCAGGAAAGGTCAGGTAATGTAGGGTAGGAAAGGTCAGGTGATGTAGGGCAGGAAAGGTCCGGTGATGTAGGGCAGGAAAGGTCAGGTGATGTAGGGCAGGAAAGGTCAGGTGATGTAGGGTAGGAAAGGTCAGGTGATGTAGGGCAGGAAAGGTCAGGTGATGTAGGGCAGGAAAGGTCAGGTGATGTAGGGTAGGAAAGGTCAGGTGATGTAGGGCAGGAAAGGTCAGGTGATGTAGGGTAGGAAAGGTCAGGTGATGTAGGGCAGGAAAGGTCAGGTGATGTAGGGCAGGAAAGGTCAGGTGATGTAGGGCAGGAAAGGTCAGGTGAATGAGCTGCCTCTGAATGTTAGGCAGGCTCCCACTCTGCAGGTGTTTAACCTCTTATGCATCGGGCAAAAATGAGGCTAGTTTTGCATAAGTAATTTGCTATTTATTATACTTTATACTTATAGCACATGCATGAGTCTGGTCTCTTTTGAAAGGAAACATTCTGAACGTTCTTCCACAACAGGAAGAATCACTCTGAATGATTATCCAAAATGGCCATCCAAGACTGGAAGCATGCAATAGGTCAAGTAGGGTGACGATTGAAAGTCGGGAAATTCAACTTTCCAACAATATATTGGTTGATCTGCAAAAATGCAGCCCGGAGCCGGCAGACGAGGGCAAAGTGCTGCGACGTGCGCGCATGTGTGTGACGGCCCGTCAATGGGCCATCCGATGCTTAAGATGTTAAATTGCGCCTCAAAACACATGTATTTCCTTTGGCTTTTGGTTTTCACACAGCTTGAGACCTGTCTTTTTTATGTGACATATTGTAGTTGTTTTATTGTGTGCTTTTTATCTTTTTGAATTTTATGTAAATATTTGTTGTGTCACACACAACAAATTGTGTGACTTGTACATCACTTTGGTCAACTTTGTTGTTCTTAAATGAGCTTCATAAATAAAGTGGATTGGATTGGGTGTAGGGTAAGAAAGACTCAGTGATGTAGGGTCAACTGTGTTGGGGGGCCTGATATTCTCCCTTACTGTACCAAGGCCATGCCTCGAGAAAGGAAACAGTAATAAACTGTGTAAGAGGGAGTATTTATTTATCTGTGGCCTGAAGTTCTCCACCTCATCCAAGCCAACAGAGGGAGCTACTGAGCAGAGGAAAAAATAACGAATTGGTGTTACCTCAGGGACAGATCAAGACAAGGTCAACTGCACTGCAGAACCCCCACAAGTTCAAGTTTCTTTAATAGTTGTCATACAGAAGTACAGACACTCAAACACACAAATACACACACACGCTCATGTGTACACACACACACACACACACACACACACACACACACACACAGACACACACACAGATTCCTGATCTTAGAGTGTCTGTTGTTTATGAGCTGAAGATGAGGAGATGTAGAAGAGGCCCAGCCAGTACAGTAACCACTGCCAAGAATCTACTGATAGAGCGAGGCAGGGAGAGAGAGAGAGAGAGAGAGAGAGAGAGAGAGAGAGAGAGAGATATATATGGATGGACATAGAGACAATGAGAGAGAGAGAGAGAGAGAGAGAGAGAGAGAGAGAGAGAGAGAGAGAGATATGGATGGACATAGAGACAATGAGAGAGAGAGAGAGAGAGAGAGAGAGAGAGAGAGAGAGAGAGAGAGAGAGAGAGAGAGAGAGAGAGAGAGAGAGAGAGAGAGAGAGAGAAAGAGAGAGAGAAGGAAGGAAAGGAGGGAACATTGAGAGTGAAAGCGATGTGGCTTCCTTGTTTTATCTCTTCTCTACCTGTCTGTGTTCTCCCCTCTTTCAGCCAAGCGGAGGAGGAGGAAGAGGAGTGGGTGGGGGTGTGGGGGGGGGGGGGGGTCAACAGGTGTTGTTTTTTCCTGTCAGAAACAAGAATTTGTGCCGCTGCTGCTGCCAGGGTTCAGTCAGAAACACAAGTAAAATAACCCCATGCTGGTGTTAGGTCATCACTCGTTTGAATCCATGTTGTTTACTCTGGCATTGAGAGAAAGTCTTTTCTGATTAGGATCCTGGTAGAACCTGCTGAACTCTGTGTTCATAGTGTGGTGGTCCTGGTAGAACCTGCTGAACTCTGTGTTCATAGTGTGGTGGTCCTGGTAGAACCTGCTGAACTATGTGTTCATAGTGTGGTGGTCCTGGTAGAACCTGCTGAACTCTGTGTTCATAGTGTGGTGGTCCTGGTAGTTCTTAGTGTGGTGACCCTGGTAGTTCTTAGTGTGGTGACCCTGGTAGTGCTTAGTGTGATGACCCTGGTAGTTCTTAGTGTGATGACCCTGGTAGTTCTTAGTGTGGTGACCCTGGTAGTTCTTAGTGTGGTGACCCTGGTAGTTCTTAGTGTGGTGACCCTGGTAGTTCTTAGTGTGGTGACCCTGGTAGTTCTTAGTGTGATGACCCTGGTAGTTCTTGATGATCCTGGTAGTTATTAGTGTGATGACCCTGGTAGTTCTTAGTGTGGTGACCCTGGTAGTTCTTAGTGTGGTGACCCTGGTAGTTCTTAGTGTGGTGACCCTGGTAGGTCTTAGTGTGGTGACCCTGGTAGGTCATAGTGTGGTGACCCTGGTAGTTCTTAGTGTGGTGACCCTGGTAGGTCATAGTGTGATGATCCTGGTAGTTCTTAGTGTGGTGACCCTGGTATTTCTTAGTGTGATGATCCTGGTAGTTCTTAGTGTGGTGACCCTGGTAGGTCTTAGTGTGGTGACCCTGGTAGGTCATAGTGTGGTGACCCTGGTAGTTCTTAGTGTGGTGACCCTGGTAGGTCTTAGTGTGGTGACCCTGGTAGTTCTTAGTGTGGTGACCCTGGTAGTTCTTAGTGTGGTGATCCTGGTATTTCTTAGTGTGGTGACCCTGGTAGGTCTTAGTGTGGTGACCCTGGTAGGTCTTAGTGTGGTGACCCTGGTAGTTCTTAGTGTGGTGGTCCTGGTAGGTCTTAGTGTGGTGACCCTGGTAGTTATTAGTGTGGTGACCCTGGTAGGTCTTAGTGTGGTGACCCTGGTAGTTCTTAGTGTGGTGACCCTGGTAGGTATTAGTGTGGTGGTCCTGGTAGTTCTTAGTGTGGTGACCCTGGTAGGTATTAGTGTGGTGGTCCTGGTAGTTCTTAGTGTGGTGACCCTGGTAGGTATTAGTGTGGTGGTCCTGGTAGTTCTTAGTGTGGTGGTAGGTCTTAGTGTGGTGACCCTGGTAGTTCTTAGTGTGGTGACCCTGGTAGTTCTTAGTGTGGTGACCCTGGTAGTTCTTAGTGTGATGAGACCCTGGTAGTTCTTAGTGTGGTGGTCCTGGTAGTTCTTAGTGTGATGATCCTGGTAGTTCTTAGTGTGGTGACCCTGGTAGTTCTTAGTGTGGTGACCCTGGTAGTTCTTAGTGTGATGAGACCCTGGTAGTTCTTAGTGTGGTGATCCTGGTAGTTCTTAGTGTGGTGACCCTGGTAGGTCTTAGTGTGGTGACCCTGGTAGTTCTTAGTGTGGTGATCCTGGTAGTTCTTAGTGTGATGATCCTGGTAGGTCTTAGTGTGGTGACCCTGTTAGTTCTTAGTGTGGTGACCCTGGTAGTTCTTAGTGTGGTGACCCTGGTAGTTCTTAGTGTGGTGATCCTGGTAGTTCTTAGTGTGGTGACCCTGGTAGGTATTAGTGTGGTGACCCTGGTAGTTCTTAGTGTGGTGACCCTGGTAGTTCTTAGTGTGGTGGTCCTGGTAGTTCTTAGTGTGATGACGACGGAACTGCGTTTCCGCGTTCGAGTGTTGCACTCTGATTGGCCAGGTCATGTGACATGTGCGCCAATCATGGGACAGCAAGTTCTGCGCCTATTTCCGGGTCTAACAGCCTGCAAACTACCTGGCGTTCTATCGCCATGCTCTAAGACAAACTCTAACCTTAACCAACTTCGAAAGAGTGCCTAAGCTTAACCGTCGGAATCAGGGCAGGCGTTCTAACGCCATGCTCTAAGACAAACTCTAACCTTAACCAACTTCGAACGAGCGCCTAAGCTTAACGCGTGTAGAAACTTGCGGTCCCACGATTGGGCGTACAATCCGTACATGTCACATGACCAGAAATGACCTGGCCAATCAGAGACGCGGAAATGCAGTTCTGTTGTAGAAGGCATTCAGGTGACCCTGGTAGGTCATAGTGTGGTGACCCTGGTAGGTCATAGTGTGGTGACCCTGGTAGTTCTTAGTGTGGTGACCCTGGTAGGTCATAGTGTGGTGACCCTGGTAGTTCTTAGTGTGGTGACCCTGGTAGGTCATAGTGTGGTGACCCTGGTAGTTCTTAGTGTGGTGACCCTGGTAGTTCTTAGTGTGGTGACCCTGGTAGTTCTTAGTGTGGTGACCCTGGTAGTTCTTAGTGTGGTGACCCTGGTAGTTCTTAGTGTGGTGACCCTGGTAGGTCATAGTGTGGTGACCCTGGTAGTTCTTAGTGTGGTGACCCTGGTAGTTCTTAGTGTGATGACCCTGGTAGTTCTTAGTGTGGTGACCCTGGTAGTTCTTAGTGTGGTGACCCTGGTAGTTCTTAGTGTGGTGACCCTGGTAGTTCTTAGTGTGGTGACCCTGGTAGGTCTTAGTGTGGTGGTCCTGGTAGTTCTTAGTGTGATGACCCTGGTAGTTCTTAGTGTGATGACCCTTGTGACGCGACTATTTTAAAGTGACAAGTAAAAAGCCGCTAAGAGGGCTTGGGCAGGGAGATCTGTCCAACACGCGAGTCCAATGAATGAGCCTGAGTCCGTAGCTGCAATTCGAGGGTGTTTATTTCAGCCTTCGGTTACATGCTCTTGCAGATGGTATATGGATTTCGATGGTAACTGAGTAACGTAATGCGGTCAACAGAAATATAGGCACCCTGCCTCACCCTCTCTCTGTAACAAACAAACACCGACTGGTACCCAGGCACAGGTGATATTAATTACCCTTCTTCTCAGGTGACGCACCCACACCTCCAGACAGACACACCCACTACCACTGGTGACAAAATGACATACACTTCCCTGCTCCCACAAGTCGGCCCCTAATTATTACAACATAATAATTACAGCACAAAAACCCAATGTACTGTATAACAGGTGCAAACAACAATCAAGATGAACGGTCCAATATCTTTTTGTTCTTGAAGACGAGAAAAAAGTTCAATGTCAATGTCGTTGCATATGTCAAGTGTCCCTAGGCCAGAGGTTCTAGAACTTTCGGAGCCTAGACAGTGTGATCTATACTACCACACTGAACGTCATGTCCAAACCCCAAGTCAAGTCAGGTGAGGTCAGCTTCCTGAAGGAGATAAATCTTTGTGACAGGCCTGTCCAGACAGCTTGTCCTGGTCTTGATCTTCACTTGTCGAACAAGTCCTCTCTTATCTTAAATAGCCTCAACAACTCTCCCCATGATCCAAGAGTTGCAGGGTGCAGAGTCATCCATGATGTGTACAATGTCTCCAGACATGAAGTTGCGCTCAACTCTGTTCCACTTCTGGCATTCCTGTCCTTTTCCAAATCTTTTTCCTCCTGTTCTATTACGCCAAGTTGTTTCTGGGTGTTAGACTTCATGAACTCTAATTCGAGTGTCTCTTCACTTGTCGTCCTGTTCATTCTATCAAGTTCTTCTTTTTCTCGTTCCAAGTCCTTCTTGATCTTTTCAAATTGTTGTTTCTTCCCCATGAGCTTTTGCTTCCATTCATTCTTCATGTCTTCCATCATTGTCACTGTGTCAGATTTCATTCTCTTTAGATGTTGTTTTTCTCTCATTGCAATACTGATGCTGTTCTGCAGATCCTTTTGAACTCTGAGGGACAATTCCCTCAAGTCCTCCTTCTCTCTTCTTATCTCACTGAGGACATTATCGTTGTTGTCCGACTCCTTTTGTAGTTCCGACTCGATCATGTCCAGCCTTTCCTTTTCCTCAACCATAGTTTTACTCTCTTTCTTTTTCTTTTTTTTTATAAATGTTTTTATTTTCAATTCTCAACATAGAACAAGACATCACAATACAATACCATCAATAATAATAAAAATAATGACACTAACAACAGTAATAACAATACAAGACAGGCAAACAGAAAAGAAAAAAGACAATAAAAATTAAATAAGGAAATGACAATAGAAAATAAAATAAATAAAATAAAATAAAATAAGTGTGGCTTTCACGTATGCGCCTTATCTCGTGTGCTATATATACGTGTGTTCTACCTACCCATATGTGCGTGTGCTTTACCTATGTATATGTTTTATGTGTACATGCATATATGTGTGTTGTGAACGTGTGCATATGACCGTGTATTCCCTAGTAGCCCAGAGTGCACGTACAGTACTACTGCAGCCAAGAGGACACGTACAGTATCAATGTAGTCAAGTGGGCTGTACAGTATTATTATAGTCAAGAGGGCATGTACAGTATCACTGTAGTCAAGTGGGCATGTACCGCATTGCTGTAGTCAAAGGTATATGTACAGCATTACTGTAGTCAAGAGAACATGTACCGCACTACTGTAGCCAAGAGGACATGTACAGTATCAATGTAGTCAAGTGGGCATGTACAGTACTACTGTAGTCAAGTGGACATGTACAGTGTCACTGTAGTCAAGGGTACATGTACAGCCCTACTGTAGTCAAGAGAACATGTACAGTATTACCGCAGTCAAGAGAACATGTATAGTGCCACTGTAGTCAATAGGACATGTACAGTATTTACAATGCCAGTACCGTAGACAAAACAAGGCAGCAGTGGGAGGTTACTGGTAATGGGGAAATCCGGCGAGTACAGTGGTGGATAGTGCAGGCCCAATATGTGACAGATAGGGGTCCCAGATCTCATAAAAAGTGTCCAACTTGGAATGCAGCATACATGTAATATATTCACAGGGGATACATTCCATTATGATATTGTGCCATGACCTCATTGACGGGACCTCGTCCTTGATCCAAAACAACAGGATGTTCTTTCTAGCAGCAAATGTCAACAAATTGAACAGTCTCTTATGTTTGGAATTGGTAACATGAATATCTGGGAGGCCCAGCAAAAGGCAGAGGGGATCCAGCTCGATGGGGGTGTGAAATATGTCAGACAGTTCTTCTACAACGTCGTACCAGTAGCTCTGTAGTTTTACACAGGTCCAAAAACAGTGGACGTGATTTCCAATCTCTATCTTGCATTTAAAGCAAAGTGGGGACGTATTGGGATCCATTTTACTTTTACGGGCGGGGGTAATATGAATGCGATGCAATATTCTAATTTGGATGGCCTTGGTGCGGTTACAAACCGAGATTTTTTTTGCGTAGGTCCACGTAGTCTGCATCTGTGATTTCTATGTCCAAATCCTCTTCCCAGGACTGTTTAGTAACATAGGAAGATAAAGATGAATTAAGGTTCAGAGTACTATAGAAGATAGATATTTGTTTTTTGGGGATCTGTAAGGAGAGGGCTTTCTCCACCTGCGAGGTGGAGATGTCAGTTAAAAGTGAGGTGTCCTTGGTGATAAACTGCCTAATTTGTAGGTACCTAAAAAATTCCGCTTTCAATAGACCATATCGCTGCTGCAGCTGTGTAAAGGACATTAGGGTCCGGCCATCAAACAGGTGGCCAAGATCGGTTATGCCCTGCTTATACCAGGTCTTGAAGCCGCCGCCGATTTGGTTTGGCTTAAAGTCGGGATTGTCTACAATCGGGGTAAGAGGAGAGGTCAGCTTGGCTCGGCCCTCCACCTTACGGACAGTCTTCCAGGCCTTGACGGAACATAATGTGATGGGGTTGGAGCACACCTTCCTCACAGACCTAAAGTCTTTGATAAATAGTAGGTTCCACAGGGGGGACTTAGATTGCGAGGATTCAACGTCCAGCCATATTGACAGTGGGTCTGCTCTGAACCAGCCGACCAGCACCCTAAGGTGTGCCGCCAGCTGGTAGTGTCTAATATTAGGTAGGTCTAGACCCCCATCTTCACTATCCATCTGTAATTTGGCCATTTTCAGACGCGGTTTCTTCCCATTCCAAATGAATGAGCTTAGCCAGCCTTCCAGCACCTTGATAACCTTGTTTGTCAGCAACACTGGGATCATTTGGAGAGGGTACAACAGTCTGGGGAGTACGTTCATCTTGACGAGGGCAATCCTACCCAGCCAGGAGATCGGTAAGGGGGCCCATCTAACTAAGTCTGCCCTTATGGTGTCTAAAAGAGGGGGAAAATTGGCCTTAGCCAACGTATCATAGGTGGGTGTCACAAATACTCCTAGGTAAACGAAGCCGGAGGGCGACCAGCGAAATGGGAAGGGCTCTGGCAGTATCGGGATAGATTTGAGTGTCCCAAGTGGCATTGCTTCGGATTTGGAAAAGTTTATTTTGTACCCCGAGAAGGTTCCAAATGTGGAAATCATGCGGGTTAGACATGGAATTGAAGAGTCAGGCTTAGACACAAAGATCAGCACGTCGTCCGCGTAAAGGGTGATTTTGTGCTCCCTCCCGCCCACTCTAATACCTGAGATTTCGGCTGACTGCCTTACGGCCTGTGCGAGTGGTTCTATGGCCATGTCGAATAGTAAAGGGCTAAGAGGATCCCCCTGGGGGTTCCCCCGCTGCAGAGGAAAGTTGCTAGACCTAAGTCCATTAGTCAGGACCGCCGACATCCGCGAGTTGTAAAGAACCTTGACCCAGTCAATAAAGGTGTCACCTAAGCCAAATTCAGCGAGGGTTAAAAATAGATACGGCCATTCAACACGGTCAAACGCCTTCTCCGCGTCGAGAGACAGAACCACAGCGGGGTGGTCTGTCTCACGAGTCATTTGGATGATATTGAGGAGCCGTCTCATGTTGTCGGTAGAGTTCCTACCCTTAATAAAACCGGTCTGATCTTCATTAATAATAAAAGGGAGTACTTTTTCCAGGCGCATGGACAGGATCTTGGAAAGCAACTTTTGGTCCGAATTGAGTAGGGCTATAGGCCTATAGGAGGCGCACTCCTCAGGGCATTTACCCTTCTTAAAGGGGAACTCCACTTTTTTTGGAAATTAGCTTATTTAACATCTTCCCTGGAGTTAGACAAGAAGATGCATACCTTTTTTGTCTCTGTGCGTGCATTTTAGCTTTGGGAATAGACGCTCCGTTAGCATAGCTTAGCTTCATCACTGGAAGTGAGGCAGGACAGTAGCCTTACAGTGCCTTACAGTGTATTGCAAGGTCTGACATTGACCAAACTTGATATGCATGACCTTGGTGGGCTCTAGGTCAACTCCTGAAAAGGGGGTCAATGTCAGACCTTGCAATCAAAAGTTAGGGGGCGCACTGAAATTA
Organism: Notolepis coatsorum; assembly: GCF_963971535.1. NCBI lineage: Eukaryota > Metazoa > Chordata > Actinopteri > Aulopiformes > Paralepididae > Notolepis > Notolepis coatsorum. The sequence continues at coordinate 191,902,584 of NC_140165.1, forward strand.
TGGCAAGGGTTATTAGCCCCCTAACTTTTGATTGCAAAGTCTGACATTGACCCCCTTTTCAGGAGTTGACCTAGAGCCCACCAAGGGCATGCATATCAAGTTTGGTCAATGTCAGACCTTGCAATACACTGTAAGGCACTGTAAGGCTACTGTCCTGCCTCACTTCCAGTGATGAAGCTAAGCTATGCTAACGGAGCGTCTATTCCCAAAGCTAAAATGCACGCACAGAGACAAAAAAGGTATGCATCTTCTTGTCTAACTCCAGGGAAGATGTTAAATAAGCTAATTTCCAAAAAAAGTGGAGTTCCCCTTTAAGGAGAAGGCAGATATTAGCCTCCCGTAGAGACTGGGGCAGTATCCCCACTTCAGCGGAGTGATTAAGCATTGCCAGCAGGGGATCTAATAGAATATGACCGAACTCTTTATAAAACTCGCATCCGAAACCGTCCGGGCCCGGAGCCTTACCAGATGGCATAGCCTTAAGGGCGCCCAGAGCTTCTTCCTTCGTAATTGGGGCGTTAAGGAGCAAGTTCTGATCTTTCGATACCTTAGGGAGGCGTAATTCAGCGAAGAAGGCCTGCATGTCAGAGAGAGCACCATCAGGTCGTTCGGTCCTATAGAGTTGGGCATAGAAAGAGGCAAACTCTTTGTTAATAGTTTTGGTGTCAAAGGACCTGACCCCGTTGGAGTCGGAGATTGATGCTATTACTTGGGTGTCAGCCCTTTTTTTTGCCAAGTTAGCCAGGCACCTACCCGGCTTGTCACCGTGTTCGTACATTCTCTGTTTGGCAAATTTAAGAGAATATTGGGCGTCCTGGATCAGAAGAGTGTTTAGCGCCGCTCTGGTGGCCGTAAGCTCTATAAGCACAGCCGGGGCTGGGTTTGAAACATGCTGATTTTCAAGGTCGGCTAGTTTGGATTCAAGAAGTTTACATTGTTCATTTTTCTTGCGCTTCTTGGATGATACATAAGATATAATCAGTCCACGAGAAAAGACCTTAGATGTTTCCCAGAGTAGAGACGGGTTATCCGTAGAGCGAAAGTTAATTGAGTAGAAAATTTTGAATTCCGATTCGAAATAGGAGACAAATATATCATCTTTGAGGAGGTATGGGTTGAGGCGCCAACGCCTCGACAGCGCTCTCTCTTCTGACAGGGAGTAGACCAGGTATATAGGGGCGTGATCCGATAGAACGATGCTTCCGATTGTGCAGGACGATACTAGAAAGAGCTTAGAGGAAGGGATGAAGAAATAGTCTATTCTACTGTTGCTCTTGTGTGGGCCGCTAAAAAAGGTGAACTTCAGTTCTGATGGGCAAAGGGTTCTCCAGACATCTGAGTATCCAGTGTCTTCGCATAGGGAGGTGAGCGTCTTTGCTTGCCTAGAGGGGGGAGCCAGACTGGGTGGGAGTTTGTCAAGAGACGGTATGAGGTGACAATTAAAGTCTCCGCCCACAAAGGCGTTCTCAGAGGCCAGGCCATTAAACTCAGCAAATATCTTGGATAGAAAGTCAGGGGAATAGCCTGGGGGACAGTATACATTCATAAATGTCATTTCTTTACCCTTAAGAACCCCTTTGATAATCACATAGCGACCTTGGCTATCCACAGAGGAAGTTATAAGTCTAAAGGGGAGATTTTTATTGATCAATATGGCCACGCCCCTACTAAACGTAGAATAGTTTGTAGCAAAGACCTGTCCTACCCAGCTCTTTTGGAGTTTAGCAGTGTCGTTGGGCCCCATATGAGTTTCTTGTAAAAAAGCAATCGACACATTCTCCCTCCTTAAAAAGGTCAGAATCGCCTTCCTCTTAGCCAACCTCTGCAGGCCTCAAACATTCCAGGAGCAGAGCTTGAAGCTCTCAGAGTTTTTTTTTTTGTAATTTTTTTTTTTTGTAATTTTTTTTTTATGGCTTTTGCCTCTTCGTAGTTCTCTAACGTTAGTCTTTCTTTCCTCCCATGCTCAATTCTATAAACACTTGACCGATACCCATCAATGCACAGCGCTCTAGCATGTTCTGACTGTGAACACCTAAAGCTGAGGCTCAGACCGACCGACTGTTTTAGATTTTTGGCTCATTTCCCCTTATGTTAGAATTTTTTTTATGTAAAAATAATGGTTGCAGATATAGAGGGGGGCGCCAAAACTGCACAGAAAAAAAAATTAAATTAAAAAAAAAAACGTATTTTTTATTTTTTTTTTGCGCCCCCCTCTGGGTGGCGCTCTAGGCGACCGCCTATATCGCCTGTAGGAAGGTCCGCCCCTGCCGTAGCCATAGAACATTGAAGGGCGTGTAGGTGGGGCAGACCTGGGCAAGCCTGTGGGCATGTAGAATTCACTTAACCTAAACACTATGCACACGTATTTTGAGCCATACATAAAACATATAATAATGACATAAAAAACATATAAATGTGTGGGACCGGTGGGTCTTTCCCCAACATCACAGGGACTCACCAACATTTCCAGAGACTTCAAACCTACCACTCGTAGAATCATCTCCGTGGCCAACTGCCACATTACCCTGTATACAAAAGTGCCTCAGAGTGTAAAGCAAACAAGAAAAAAAATCAAATTGAACCATAAGCCAATAGTAAGGTCAACGGCTGGAACCCAGAACTGTCGGTAAAAAAGGGGGGGGGGGGGGGGGGGGGGGTGTATCTGCCAGGCATGCTGCGACAAAACAGGCGCGCAGTACCTCCACCAGGCCGGGAGGGGGCGATACCCAGTCCGCGAGACTGTTATCTCCCCTGACACTGGTTCGACCCTACACAGTTATGCCTCCCCACCAGAGGAGGGCGCTGTGCCGGGGGCCGCCCGCCGCTCCCGCGAGCACATTGTCAGAAGCAAACATTAATGGGAGCCATGCGGGTTGCATGAACCGGTTGAGAGTCAAACAGGTGGTGCAGCCACGAGACCCCATCTCGCTCGACGTGTAATCAACAGTAAATGCATCCCGGTGGCCATGATCAAAAACATGGCCGGGAGCTGGTATATCGCGCAAAAGTCATAAGCGTGGCAGAAATATCCGAAACGGAATAGAATAGGTCCCGCTCCTTCCGAAACGTTAACAGTTAGCAACCTAGCCCGTGGCTATGGTCGCGCATCAGTACAACAGTCATATACAACATACTTGTCCCCCTCCTCCCCTTATGTCAGATAGCGAGAGAAAAATAAAAAGATAACTTTCCAGGCGAGGCCTAATGTCAAGTATTCATCCATACTCACATATGTAATAAGATACCAAATGCGACCCCTTTCTGTGTGATAGCCGTAGCAGTATGCTAACGGTCCATCGCTACTACCCCGTCAGGATCTGATGAGGCCGGTGTCGGGTCCGCGTTCAGCTCCGGTGGAGCCAGCGTTGGGTCCGCGTCTCGCCCCGGTGAAGCTGGTGTCGGGTCCGCGTCTCGCCCCGGTGTAGCCAGCATCAGGCCCACGTCTCGCCCTGGTGAAGCCGGTGTCGGGTCCGCGTCTCGCTCCGGTGGAGCCAGCGTCATGCCCGCGTCTCGCCCTGGTGAAGCCGGTGTCGGGTCTGCGTCTCGTCCTGGCGAAACCGGTGTCGAGGTCCCTCTGGGTCAGGCCCTCAGGAAGTCCATGGCGTCCTTGGGCGACGGTAGATGCAGCCTGCCCTCCTTGGTTCGGATGATTAGCTTCGCAGGGAACTGGAGCGATGGTTTAAATCCGCGCTTGTACAGGGGCCCCATGACATCACGGTATTGTGAACGTTGCTCGACCACCTCGGGGGGATAATCTTCGAAGATAGCGACTGGTTTCCCTCTGTATGTCAGATTCCCTCTCCTCTTGCGAGCTTCCAGGATAATAGTCTCTTTGATCTTGTAGTGATGTAAGCGGGCAATTACGGCCCTAGGCCTGGAGCCTGGTGCTGGTCTGGGTGTTAGCGTCCTGTGGCATCGGTCAAGCTCCGGTGGTGTAGCGAGGACATCTTTCCCCATGATTTCCACCAGGACCTCCGCGAAAAAGACACTGGGAGGTTGCTGTGCAGGGATTCGTCCAGGCCCAGGATGCGTATGTTAGAACGCCGACTACGTGACTCAACATCAATTAGCTTGTTTCTTAGCTTGTCGATGACTATATCCTGAGCTGTGCATCTCACTTCTAGCTCCACCATCCTATCCGACCACCTATCCATGCCGTCCTCCACGGAGGTCAGGCGTTGGGTATGGTCTGCGATCTCCTGCTGGAAGCCGTCGAGTCTAGACTCAAGCGAGGCAGCAAACGTTCTGAACTCCGTGGTGAAGGCCTGTTTGAGCTCCTCCATTAGCTTAGCCATGGTAGCCCCATCCACAGGGGCGGTCTCGCTTCTCAAGACTCGTGCAGTCATCATGCTCGTTATTCTTTTTCCTTTTTGGGTCGAATAGTACAGTCTTAGATACGGATGTTGTATATTAGTGGTTCAATCACCTTGAAAATAAAAAAAATAGGCTTTTTAAAGTAAAATAAAAGTTCGGGAGCGGCAGCGTGGCTCAGAGACGTTCACATCCTTCCGACCCGGAACCGGAACCCTACTCTCTTTCTTCATGTCCTCTAAGACGGATAGCATATTCTCCCTTTGAAGATATATCTCCATTTTGATGTGTTCCACTCCAGCTTGTTCCAGGGTCAGGGTGCTTTGACCTTTACTTAGGTCTTGTTTCTCCTTTTCAAACTATTCCTTAATTTCTTCTAATTGTTTCTCCTTCATCTTGTTTTCTTTCATATTAGCTTTGATCTCTTTCCATTGCTTTTGAATGTGATTGGCATAAGGCTCCATAAGGCTCTTCACATTATTTACCTCTTCCATTCCCTGTTCATACGTCTTTTGTCTCTCCGTCTTAGGCTTCACGATGTCAGGCATGCACACATCCCCGTTCTTTAGAGGTAAACCAATGGTGTATTGACCATCCACGATCTCAACAGTGTTTTCAACCATTTCCATGAACTGTCGATCTTCTCTTGATGGACCCAGCTGTTCGTCATGGCTGCACTGAGGGAAGTCAATTTGAAACTGCTGCTCCCACAGTTCATCCAATTTCACCACTGAGATATGGTTAGCAGTGACACTAGGTTGTTCACAGTCTGCTCCTCCAGACAATGACCCATTAACAGTCCAGCCCAACCTGGTCTGAACAGCATACGGCCCTCCATCCTCACTTGGAATTACCTTTACTGGCTCCAGAGCTCTAGGTATGTTCAAGCCAATCAAAAGCTCAATGTCTCCATCAATTTCAGGTAGATGTACCCCACGCAAGTATGGCCATCTGCACAAATCTTGCTGCTGTGGTATATTGCTCCTGCTGACAGGCATTTTCTTCTGTGTGAAGACGTCTCGCAAGTCATAGTAGAGGCCACTGTCCAGGCCTACTACCTCCAAGTCTGACACAATGCAACATCCCACAACCTTTTCCTGGCCCATAGTACATAAAAGAATCTCGGTTGCTCTTCCTGAGATATCCAGTCTATCCATCAGACTTGCTGTACAGAATGATCCTGAGCTCCCTTGCTCCAAAAAAGCATAGGTCTCCACAATGGTATGGCCATTTTTAGACTTGACCTTGACTGGCACTATGGGGAGTTTGCAGTCCATGCTAGGATGTCTGTATCCACATACTTTACATGACAGTCGCCTCCTGCAGTTCTTACTTATGTGCCCTCTGCACAAACAGCCAAAACAGATTCCGTGCTCTCTCAGGAATGCAATCTTGTCCTCATGTGCCCTCTTTTCTAGTAGCGGGCACAACTCCAGTGCATGTTCACCCTCGCAACACAGGCAGGTCTTTTCATCCATTGAGCCTCCTTCCTTTTGCATATAGTCCTTCCCTCCACAGAAGTGACTGTAGTTGCAAAACTACTTCCTTGGTTGTATTGACGCTGTTGGTTGTCTTTGCTGCAGTCATTGCTTCGCACTGTGGTTGGAGTATCCTGTATATTACCAAATACAGGGTCAGCTATCATTTTCACCTGGCGCTCAATGAAATTCACAATGTCAGGAAAAGTAGCTCTATTATGACGCCTCTCTTGAATATCACAAGCCACCGTCCTCCATTTGTCTCTTAGCTTGTACGGTAACTTCTTTATTACTGTACTTTATTACTGTACATAAGCTTGGAGTGCTTTGACATCCTCTACCTTAACCATTGGCCAAGAGAGGGCTTTGTTCAAATAAGCTGCAGCAATATTTTGCTCATTTCCAAAATGTTCCTCCAACAAAGCCTTTGCCTTGTAATATCCTGCAGGCATTTGTTGACAGCTTTGAACTAGCTCTCGTGGTTGCCCCCTGGTGTACTGTGCCAAGAAGTGCAGACAGTCTCTTACATCACCTGTCCTTTCTTCAATGTTGTACTCAAAAGTTCTCATAAAAGCATGGTACTGAAGAGGATCTCCCTCAAACACTTGGATCTCTCTGTTTGGCAAAGACGAGACATTCTGCTGTTGCACCAGCATAGCTGTAATTTCGTTTTGTCTTGCCATTATGGACAACACGTTATTACTTTCATCTGTGACTGGCACATGAGCATGTGTACCGGCCACAAACTGAGGTGTTGAGACACCAGTCGTCATATTAGGAGCCATCCCAAGCCTGGGTGGTCTCTGGTGGATTATTCGAGATACAACATCCACAGTATTTTCCCTTTCATTTGGCTTAGTGGAATGAGACTTGGATGTGATTAGATTATCAAATTCTCCTCGGCCACAAGGCACAAATGAATCCACATCAATATTGAGAACAGCGTGGGCCCCTCTATCCATGTTGTTCAAATGGAAACAGCATTTATCGTCAGGTTTCTTAGACACATTGCTTCCTGAGGCTCTGAATACATCAATCCTAGCCTGTGAGGCTGCTATCTCCACTTCAAGCTTAAATCGCTCTTTCATCTTCCTTATTTCCTCCTCCTGCTAGTCCAGATCTTGTTTGTGTTTAAGCAACCTTTGACGCGTAAGGAGAGCAGCCATTTCAGCTTCTGCGTTAACACGGGAAGTAGAGGAACTTGAAGTCATGGACGACCTAGATTGTGAACCATGTCCTCTTTTTCCAATATTTGAGATGCTGTTATTTGGCAGAATTTCATCCTGCATCTTTCCAGACAAGACATCCTGCTCCATGTCTGAGGACATTTTGTTAAGCTGTAGCTCACCCAACCCCAAGCCTGAAGGATCTGTACACTCCTTGTCATGAGTCTCCATGTCCTTTGTTGCATGTTTTGAGGCCAGTCTGTCATTTTCAGAGAGCCATTGTTTCACATCCTCGATAAATCCTTTGTTATTTTTATTGATGCTTGCAAACCATGCATTTTGTTTACACTGCTCCTCCTGAGGTATCAAAGTCATGAATGACTTATGCAGTGCAATTGTGTTGTCATGCAACTGCATCAAAGTAGCCAGCTGAGTTTGCACCTGTGAAGCATTATCATCATTCACCATGAGCTCCTTCAAAGCAGTGATGACACCCTTTATCTTATTCACTTTAGCATGACAGGCTTTCTGAAGCTTCATTTCATTTGCCAAGGCCTTTTCAGTGAATTTCCTTTTAACAATTTCATCATCAGCTCCATTGACATTCAAACCAGCATTTAATTCACCGACATTTGGACCAGCATTTAATTCACAGACATTTGAACCAGCATTTAATTCGCTCATATTGACATCCAGCTTCGCTACTTTCCATTCACGAAAGCAATCAAATATTGTCTGATTAGTCGAGCAACAGAAATAAATGTGTCAATAATCCACGTCCGCCACTTAACCCATTCTGCGCCAATAACGGGTTAAGGCGGGTTTCTCCGCCATGCGTTGTCTGCCAATAACTCCGTAAGGCGTTTTTGAGATCAATATTTCATATTTTCGTCATGGTATTCATATTTCACTCACGGAGTCTTGGGTGATGCTGTCTGGGCCATCACAACTCTGCAACGCTTCAATACCGCCACCTCGTGGCCAATCGACGAGTTGCCAAACCGGAAGTGGCCGGAAGTGCTTGGTCCGTCCCCTATTTTCGTCCGGCCACTCGCTTATCATCCCAGGGCTCAATACAGACACCGTGGATATTGATCTTTGCCATAACTCAATAATCAACATGATTTGGACGTGTATTAGTAATATACAACCCGGAAATGGATCGTATCGATCAACATCCCATAATAGCGATCTTTTTGCTCCACTCTCATCACCCAACGCTACGAGGAGACGGGTGAGTTTCAGCGCTTTTCTTTACCATTTTCGATACAAACTGCTCTGATCAATATATCACCCATACTACATGAATCATTTAACGTTGGTCATTGAATTATAAACGACCCCCCCCCCCCTCCGTTCACCCGCAGATGACCAGTCATGACGTTTATGACCATGTACAGTTGAAATTTTTAATATAACGTTGATCGGTATCAAACTGCATTTGATCATCTAATATATGCATTTATGCCTATATCTCACGTTCTATGAAATACAGCAGAAAACGATAAAAACGTATTTATACTCTAGACGGTATTTTAGTATGAATGTGTGAATGAAAAAGTAAAACGTTCCTACATCTTGAATGATAGATAATTGATGTTGAATGGGC
>NC_140165.1:191916147-191968647 GCF_963971535.1 Notolepis coatsorum
GAGACATATCTGGGGAACTATGGCTATGGAGACAGCTCTTTAGTAGAACTATGGAGACAACTCTCTGGTAGGACTTTTGAGACAGCCCTGTGGTAGGACTGTTGAGACATGTCTCTGGTAGGACTTTGAAGACAGCTCTCTGATAGGAATGTGGAGACGTGTTTCTGGTAGAACTACAGAGACAGCTCACTGGTATGACTGTGAAGACAACTCTCTGGTAGGACTGAAGACAACTCTCTGGTAGGACTGAAGACAAATCTCTGGTAGGACTGTGAAGACAACTCTCTGGTAGGACTGAAGACAACTCTCTGGTAGGACTGAAGACAGCTCTCTGGTAGGACTGAAGACAACTCTCTGGTAGGACTGTGAAGACAAATCTCTGGTAGGACTGTGAAGACAACTCTCTGGTAGGACTGCAGACAACTCTCTGGTAGGACTGTGAAGACAAATCTCTGGTAGGACTGTGAAGACAACTCTGGTAGGACTGAAGACACCTCTCTGGTAGGACTGAAGACAACTCTCTGGTAGGACTGAAGACAACTCTCTGGTAGGACTGAAGACAACTCTCTGGTAGGACTGTGAAGACAACTCTCTGGTAGGACTGAAGACATGTCTCTGGTAGGATTGTCTTTGGTTGAAGACATGTCTTTGGTAGGACTATGAAGTAGGACTATGAAGAGTGTCATGGTGTTAGAGTGTCATGGTGTTAGAGTGTCATGGTGTTAGTGTTATGGTGTTAGTGTTATGGTGTTAGTGTTATGGTGTTAGAATGTGATGGTGTTAGTGTTATGGTGTTAGTTATGTTGTTAGAAAGTGATGGTGTTAGTGTTATGGTGTTAGTTATGGTGTTAGAATGTGATGGTGTTAGTGTTATGGTGTTAGAATGTGATGGTGTTAGTGTTATGGTGTTAGAATGTGATAGTGTTAGTGTTATGGTGTTAGTGTTATGGTGTTAGAATGTGATGGTGTTAGAATGTCATAGTGTTAGAGTGCCATGGTGGTGGTGTCATGGTGTTAATGTGTCATGGTATTCAGAAAGGTCTACCCCTGCCAATTGTTTTCCAGTGGTTGCCATATTAACGGTATCAACCAGTAGGGGTGCTCGGATTACACCAGGTTACTTTTCGTCTCTAGGAAAAGGGGAGGGGAGAAACAGCCGGTGCAGAGGGTTGTGTTCTCAGCTTGAATACACAGCAGAATGCGCTCGCAGATGGAGACAGTTATTAAATGTCCAATCTAACAAATTTAGTTTGATCATAAAATGCTTAAAATGTTAAAGGGGAACTATCTTATAAAAGGCCTTTTCCAGTGTTTAGCATTGTTTTCTAGCTATGTGGGTTTAAATAGTAATGGGGTCTATGTCTCTAATTCTCATTTTGGCGCATTCTTCCAATTCACATCTCACAATATTCTCCCTCACTGAACTGAGTCATCTGAAACTTAGCGTATCTTGGACGTCCAACAATTCTCATCTGCATAATAATGCCCCCTCTATGGTTGTAGCGCAACCATTCGCTCAACAACAGAGCGAGTGGAAATACCGACACTTTCTCAAACGGTTTGCCGTGCGAGAGCTTCTCTCTCTCGGGGAAACACACATGCATTTACACACAACCACCCGGCCGCGTGCGGGGCAGGAGCTTCTCTCTCTCGGGGAAACACACGCATTTACACACAACCTCCCAACCGCGCGAGCAGGGCAGGAGCTTCTCCACTCGCATATCACTGTCTCCACTTGTATAGCACGCTCCCACGCGCGCGCCCGTATTCTGTTCCGTGCAATAATATTCACAGGGGTATATATTGTCATTTGAAACAAGTTACCAATGCATTGTCCCGTGGGATTATGCCCCCCGTGGCGAAATTAATTAGTATCCCCCTCAATCTCTCTATATATCTCTCTGTCTGCCAGTGCAGACTGTGGGTGACTGTCACTCAAAGTGCTTATGGGCGGAGCCCAGCCCAATACAGCTTGAAATCTTGAAGTGGAAAAATGCTGCTTTAGAGTACTTGATTAGAAATACAAAACAATGAATTTTTTTGAAAAAAAACTTACAGATGTGTTCCATAGACTCACAGGAATTGTGTAAAATTGCCCAAATAGTGAAAGGAATAGTAAGATAGTTCCCCTTTAAATATACAGTATGAATATATGAATTCTGATTCTGTTTTTGTCCTATCCACTATCCTGTGATTATAAAAGAGCTGCGAGCCCCTCGAATACGCAGATGTGCTCGCAGATCAAGTCAGTTTTCTCACGTTGCATAATACTATAACATATTTGAGCACTTTTGTATTATATAATTTTTTTTGTTTGTTTATTTTCTAGGTGATCATTAAAAAAACATTTGAAGCATTTTTGAGTTCAGTAAATAACTGCTTTGCTTTTTCTCCATTCTCCTTCTCTAACTACTTTAGTTTGCTCATAAAATGCTGTTTTTGTCCTATCCACTATCCATTCAACTTAATGGAGCAACTTAATCGGGCAGTTTCTCCCCTCCTCCCCTCTCCTTTAATCAGTACATCAATGGATTTAGTGAACCATATTTCCCGGGTTGGTAGTTTTAGCGTTTTCTTACGTTGCATATTATTTTAACTAGACATTAACCATAAAGACTTGCTCCTAATTTTATATAGCCTATATTGTCATTTGACACTGTTACTTCAATAAAGTAAATTAGCACTTTTTTAACCATATAATTAGGTCTTTTGTTTCTTCACAACGTCACAAACACACGACACAAATTCAGCCGCTTGTATTTGCATTTAAATTCAAAACATTCCAGAGGGGGAAGGGGAGATCAAAACCTTGTAAGCTTTCGACTGTGATCATAATGTACATGGCACCCCACGGCCTGATGATTATGCATCCTACATTCGAGTTCATGATGCTTATTGACTTTCCGACCTTGGATTTGGATTTACAAACTCTGAAAGGCGTAAATCGGACAGACTGGTGCGCACCCGTGTTCTTAACTCTTCATTTGGGAGAAATTATGGTGATTGCTATAATAACGTTGATTCTACAGACATCCTCAGAATTAAATAATAATAATAATAATAAATATGACTATTTGTATCATTAACAATTACATTTGACATTTATAGTCATTGTGATGTCCGAAAATGTATACAAGCACTACACAAACACTGCAAATGACAGTGAATAAATAAATAAATAACACAAATGACAACAGACACAAAGGATAAGTTTAATGAATTCCATATAAATTCCATAGTTTATTAACAATGCAGCAGGCCGCTTGGTGTGTGTGTGTGTGTGATTAATCTGTTGATTATTTGATCAATTAGTCGATTAATCTAAACCATTCATTTACCAGAAAAATCAACAACAATTAATTATATTTGCAATTGAATATTTCAAAATGTTTAATGAGTATCCTCATCCTTTTTTAGCTTTAGATTTAAAAAACTACCAGCCAGAGAGATTTTTACCGGCCATAAAAAACGTTTTAGTATAATTTCCATCAATTATTATATGTATTGTGTGTTATCTCTCCACTCCACACTATGGTAGTGCTTGTGCCAGCACAGGAGATACGATTAAAATGTATTTTTTATATATAGGCTATATACATATTTAAATCAATATCTTCCTTTTGAATAAAATAGGCTCAGGAATCAGGATTGTTAAAGCTAATTAGCCTAATCCATGTCAAAAAGAGTAGCCTATAGTAAATGTATGCACACACACACACACACACACACACACACACACACACACACACACACACACACACACACACAAGAGGAAGAATAGCTTATAGCAGACTTAATGATTTTACAATATTTTTGCTAAGGAAGTGAAATATTTATTATCAACTATCAAGTTAGTTTTTATAGTGTGACTATTGGCTACTTCATTGATCATCATCATTGAACGTACAGAGAGAAAGAGAGAGGGAGAGAGAGCCCCCCTTTACTCACTATTAGAACTCCATGAAACAGATTTATCCTGTGCCTGTGAGCTAGCTTAGCTTAGTTAGCAGCTAACGTTAGTTAAGGTTTTTAACCGCGACAGGCATACAGGAATGGCGAGGATATAAAGCACGTTAGACGCATTTATTGGACCCGTTGCTTTCGGAGTTTACATAGAAACAGCGCGACTCGCAAGAGGAGTTATCACAGGCTGTAGAATGCAGGCTGAAGAGCTGCCATAGCTTAAAAAAATGTAAGGTAGGGGTATCAGGCTCAGCCCCCCCCCTTCCAGCTGGAGTGAAACACGAAAGTTATCAAATGCGAGCGAAACGTGCACACTGTCGAGTCATGGCTCTAGGCAGAATCATGAATATTAGTTTAAGAAAAGTTATTTATATTTTGAACGCGATTCACTGCGCATTAGTTAGATTACACGTTGCGCATGTTATGACTTTAAACGTCTGCTATTTCCACCGCAAAAGGCACATACAATTAACAATACGATGCGTCGATCATGAATATGCAAATAGACGAAATATCATCGTCGACTAGGGTGGCGAATCGTGACAATCCTAATGCGGACACACTCCGAGACATTCATTGACCACCATTTTAGCCAAGGAGCGTCTGCTCCGAAAGCATTCCCAGATGAGCGCTGATTGCAACGAGAAAGGGGCAGAAGAAGACCAACAAGTTCTTCCTTTTGACTCTTGCGTCTGAATGAATAGAAGCGGACGGCCATTTTGGATAATCATGCTGAATTATTGAGGTACACTGTTTCTGTTTCTCTATTACATTAGCACTCAAAGTGACTTTATTGTGTAAGAAATTTCAGAATGTTACCTATCAAAAGAGACCAGACGCATGCATGTGCTATAAGTATAAAGTATAATGAATCGCAAATTACTTTGGGTATGCAATCGATAGGCGTTTTATGCTAAATGTGCCGGACTGTTAAGGGGTTAAACTTACACCTGAATTTAGCTCCTTATAAGGGTGCAGTGGTGATGGAATAAAAGGCACAATTCCCTGACACCCTTGTTTGAGTATTACTGAAGTGATGTGTTTAGTTCTTGAGATAAATTGTAAACTGTATCTAATAATAGAGACAAAATCAAGTAAATCAAATTGATGTTTAAAGACTTTATTCATCCTACATCCGTGCAATTAATCGCTGTTGGACTTGGACAGCATGTCTGTTGTCCAGGCAAGATGAGCAGTGGAATGTTTATGTTACTAACAGATGCAGATTCAGCCGCTTGTTTTTTGCATTTCAATTCAAAACTGCATTCCAAAAGGGGAGGGGAGCTCAAACCTATAGCATTTTAACACCTTGGCAATCAGGTGTGAGTGTCCACCCTTATCCCCCCCCCCACACTGGATTAGCTGTCATCTGTCACAGACTTCGCTGCATTATGGATTCTCTTATAGAATAGAGGCAGCACGTTCTGAAATAGGTCTCAACTAGTGCGCAATGATTAAAATGAAAATAACTTCTCTTAATCTCTTAAGCTTACCCCCCATTTTGCAGAAAGCGATTTGCATACCTTTTTTGCAAAGCTTAGCTAAGTCAATAAAGAAAAATCACTTTGAGTGCTAATGTATTAGAGAAACAGAGGTTTGAACACACTGAAAGAAAATATATTTTCTTACTTTTGTGTTGACTTGTCACCTGATTCCTGTTTTTGAGTTCCAGATGAGAGGTAGGAGCTGGACAACACAACGGTTCCATAGCCTGAAGTCTTATATTCATACAGTCCAAAGTTTATAAAAATCCCACGGAAGATGGGCGGCTACGTGGCGTAGTGGGCAAGGCGCTCGCCATGAATGCAGAGACGCTGGGCTCGCCTGTTCGAGCCCAGCGCTCCACATTGCTTTCAGTTTAGCTGGTCGTTCATACTAATACACATTGGCCGTATTAGGGGGTGGGAAACTGATGGGTGGGGATCGGGCGTTGTGGACAGCGACTCCTACAGGTCGGTTGGTGCGCCTGCGCAGTAGAATCAGGAAGTGTCGGGGGCAGCGTGAGCCTCCCACGCGTTACTCCTCGACACTGAGAGATCGAGCTGTGCAGGTGAAAAGATGCAACTGCTGTTACCTCAAGTACCGGAGGGGACTTGTGCTATGTATGACTTAGTCCACATTGCAGCCGGCTTGTGGGAGGCAAGAAACAGCGTTCGTGACAGGGGAGGGTTGAATTGGATGATATGAAATTGGGATGGGAGAAAATATAGAAAATGGGAGAAAAAAGTGGATAAAAAAAAAAATCCCACGGAAGATTTTTGTGTTAATTTGACAGGCCGCTCCGTCAAATGACCACGTCCGGTTCTGAGTGGTCTAGAACTGATCAATCATCGCTGATGGCAAAAATGATTGATCACCATTGTAGCCAACGAGCGTCCGCTCCGAAAGAGACTGCAACCGAGCGGGTGAGAGTGGGGGATTTGGGGAAGGTGGTGAAAGTTGACCAAGAAGTCCGTTGTTGTGACTCGAGCTTCAGAATTAATTGAAGTGGACGGCCATCTTGGAAAATCACATTGTGCTTCGATCAGCGATTTATCTCAGCTGCTCTCCTACATTTTCAAAAGCCTAGAGAAAGGTTGTCTTAACTTCATCATCATAAGTTATGAATGTCAAATTTATATAAATATTCTTCATGTGTGCTATGGATTTCGAGACCTATTTCTGAAGCTCTGCTGCTATCCATCAACGCTGCAAATCGGAATCGGTTCTGTCAGGCTTTGCGTCTCCTGGTGGTATATAACAGAAAAGCAATCAACCTCAAAATCAACCCCGTTGGCACTGCGGTAGAATGGTAGACAGTCCTAATGACTGCATCTGTATATAACGTCCAGTCAGTGCTTGGTACATTGCTGTCCCTTAGTGTTGTAGAGTACTAGGTCCTTTGCTGTGCAGGGTCCACCTAACAGAGGACATCGAAGGAGGTGCTCCATGGTCTGGGGTTCTGTGCCACAGTCGTATGTGGTTGGGCCACTAAGATAACCCCATCTGCTTCCCTGGAATGGCCAACACCTGAGTGGAGTAGTTTCAGGCACTTCCATTTTGCCCAGTTATCTCCTGGTGGGAGGGTTTCGGCAGGGGGCATGAGCATAGTCGAGCTGTGTGGGTTAGGGATTAGTTAGAATTCAGTCAGAGTAAAACATTATTATTATTATTTTTATTATTATTTTTTAGCATTTTTACAGCTTTATTGGTCACGCAGGACCGACAGAGGAGAGGGCGAACGGGAAGAGAGGTGGGGAGGACATGCGACAAATAATGACTGGGATCGAACCCGGGTCGGCCGCGTAGGTGCGCGAGGCACTATGGTATGCGCCACGAGGGCGCCCCAATTTCTTTTTTAATTATTATAAATCTTTTTATTATTTAAATCTTTTGATTAAATTCATTATTTTTTTATTTTATAAATTTTTATATTTAGAGGCAGCTTTCCTAGCCCAATTTATCTAAAAGATGCACATGCTACTGTTTCTGTTTGTTTGTTAAAACCGGTTGATAGGCCAATGCAATGCTGTTATTATAGGCTATGATGGTGAATGGTGTCATTTAGATTTATTGTCGGTCAGCCGAGCCGATCAGCGTCCTGAAGAATTATCTTAAGTGCCTATTTATGTGCAATACCCTTTGATTTTAATGATCCATTCTATTAAAAAGAATAACAAGCTCTTAACAAGCGGGCAGAAAAGTGGCAATTTTTTAACTTGAACTTGAGGACTGCATACTTTCTTTGCAAACCAAAACAACATACTTTATACTTATAGCACATGCATGAGCCTGGTCTCTTTTTAAAGATGACATTCTGAAGTTTCTGATTCCAAAAAAAAATTCACTTTTAGTGCTAATGTAATAGAGTTACATAGGTCTGAACTTGAGTTGTAAAAAAACTTGTTACTCAAGTTTTTCTGTAGTAGTTAGTAGTCCAGAGGTAGTATTTCCCCAGAAGGTGGTATGGCTTACACCTTCTGTTCCATTCAGAAATTAGTGATTAGGAGTGATTTTGGTCAACTGTACAAAGAAAAACTCAGTTCTCTCATAGACTTCAATTCATTCGGCTGTTTTGCTCTTCCTGTTTTCGTGTTCTTTCGCGTTTTTAGTTTTTTTATATAGATCCGCATGTGGGGTATCATTGGAAAGCCACACTCATTGGCTACAACGATCCACAATCATTTTCGAGATTGGATCTAGATTGACGGAACTACTGCAGCCTGAGTCGGGAGTGGTATTTTGCGCAATACCGTGTACTTTGCACAAGCCTCAAATACCGCTGAACGGATTTTGTCACTATCGACAGGCAACAAATAAGCCTTCAATTCGATATATATATATATATATATATATTGTATTACAAAATATGCACACCCGAGCCACTAGGGGTCTCCAAAGTGCCGGTTGCAAAAAAATCCAAAAAACTTCCCATATGAGGGACGTTGCAGCTTAAGCTGAAACTGAAAATTTTAACTGAATTTAAACTGAAACAGAAAATAACAATTTAGTGTTTCGAATTTTCAAATGTTCAAATATTCGGTCTTAAGAACAGTAGATTATTCGAAAATGATTTTGGTCAGTCATGCACATCCCTAGTGTGGGTGTCTGGACAGCTTTTCCTTCCACATTTTAAGGCGGGCTTCAGATGGTGTTGTCTCCAGTGGAGCAGTGCTGGTCAGGAAACTTCTCTGTGATTTTAGTCGACTGGGGGCAGGTACATGGCCATGTAGGGGGTGCCTCTCATCTGTGGCTTGCCTGCACCACTCTGTCCTGCTGGCTACCGCTCTTCTGATGTCTGGAGGAGCGATACCTACCAGGATGTACAGGTTGTTGGTGTTAGTGGGCTTCAGGCACCCAGTGATACATCTGCAGCTCTTGTTAAGAGCGGGGTCCAGTTTTTTTTTGCATGGGTGGATCTTTCCCACGCTGGGCTGGCATATTCTGCAGTAGAGAAGCTGAGTCTGTTGTTGACTGTGTCGTAGGCAGCACCGGTAATCTGTCAAATCATCTCAAATCGTGTTAGAGTGTCATGGTGTTAGAGTGTCATGGTGTTAGAGGGTTATGGTGTTAGAGTGTCATGGTGTTAGAGGGTTATGGTGTTATAGTGTGATGGTGTTAGAGGGTCATGGTGTTAGAGGGTTGTTGTGTTAGAGTGTTGTGGTGTTAGATGGTCATGGTGTTAGAGGGTCATGGTGTTAGAGGGTCATGGTGTTAGAGGGTTATGGTGTTAGAGGGTCATGGTGTTAGAGGGTCATGGTGTTAGAGGGTCATGGTGTTAGAGGGTTATGGTGTTAGAGTGTTATGGTGTTAGAGTGTCATGGTGCTAGAGTGTCATGGTGTTAGAGGGTTATGGTGTTAGAGTGTCATGGTGTTAGAGGGTCATGGTGCTAGAGTGTCATGGTGTTAGAGGGTTATGGTGTTAGAGGGTCATGGTGTTAGAGGGTCATGGTGTTAGAGGGTCATGGTGTTAGAGGGTCATGGTGCTAGAGGGTCATGGTGCTAGAGTGTCATGGTGTTAGAGGGTTATGGTGTTAGAGGGTCATGGTGTTAGAGGGTCATGGTGTTAGAGGGTCATGGTGTTAGAGGGTCATGGTGCTAGAGGGTCATGGTGCTAGAGGGTCATGGTGTTAAAGGGTCATGGTGTTAGAGGGTCATGTTGTTAGAGGGTTATGGTGTTAGAGGGTTATGGTGATAGAGTGTTAGGACTCAATTCCCCCTTAAAGCTTTGTTTGACCCCGTCAGAAGCTGGTGTGTGTGTGCATGTGTTTGTGTGTATGGCCTGTTTTTTTTTTAGCTCTCTAGGGTTTCACACTCACCTGACATACAGAGAGAGAGAGAGAGAGAGAGAGAGAGAGAGAGAGAGAGAGAGAGAGAGAGGGAATAGAGAGAGAGACAGAGAGAAAGGGGGATAGGGGGACAAGATGAAGGAGGGAATAGAGAGAGAGGAGGGAGGTAAAGAGAGAGAAGAGGAAGATAGAGAGATGAGGGGTGGAATAGAGAAATAGGAGGGAGAGAGAGTGATGAAGGATAACATATAGAGAGATATTTCAGTGATTTATTAATAACCGACTAACATCTGAATACCAACACCTGAAGGAATGTCTGACCAAACTCCCACTTTGATAGGCTACACTCTCTCTCTCACTCTCTCTCTCTATCTCTCACTCTCTCTCTCATTGAGCGTGTGTGTATGTGTGCATGAGTGTGTATGTGTGTGTGTGTGTGTGTGTGTGTGTGTGTGTGTGTGTGTGTGTGTGTGTGTGTGTGTGTGTGTGTGTGTGTGTGTGTGTGTGTGTGTGTGTTGTCTATATCCACTAGGGATCAGTGTATTGCTGACTTGAAACATTCTTCCAGGCAGAGCTTCCTACATCTGTACATGTAGCTGAGACCAGCTGCTGGTAGCTCAGCTGGTTGGTTGAACCACGTATCAAGGCAGCATGACACAGTAGGGAGTAACAGTGGGTTTCTTACTTTTCTTGTGGCTAAATTGGCTGCAGCTAATCACGACTGAGATTAAATGTTTTTAAACTTCATGGTAAATTACTTGTAGAGTGTGGTCATGGTTGACACATGATGTTGTATGTCTAGAGCTACAGCACATTTTCCTTACTGCACAAATTAGTGAAACAAGGGCGGTCAGGTGGCGTAGCGGAGATTGTGCTCGTGACCAATGCAAGAGGCTGCGGTCTCGACTCCCGGAGAGTCAGCATTGCCTTGGCTCGGGCTGATCGCTATACTAACTCGTTTGGCTGAGTTAGGGGGAGGGGAGCCGTGGGTGGGTCCTGGGCGTTGTGGACAGCGACCCCTACAGTTCGGTCGGGGCGCCTGCTCAGCAAGGGTAGGATCTGGAGAGAGGTAGTGCGACCTTCCACACGTTACACTCTCCCGGTGAGAATCTGCGCGGCCAGGCTGGCTGCCGGCTGGCTGCACATGCGTCGGAGGAAAGCATGTGACAGTCACCAACGCTGACCAATCATTTTCGCCATCAGCTGTGATTGGTCAGTTCTCGAGCGTATACTGTCCGAAGTGGTAATTTGACGCGCAGACCGTAAAAAGACCCTCGCCTGACATATCGTCATGTAACACGGAATTGGTCGTGAGGTGGCGTTCGAATGGCGGCGAATAGATGTTTTGAGCAGTATATTATATGTTCGGCAAAAAATGCAGCCCGAGCGGGTAGACGCTAGCAAAGTGCCGCGACGTGCGTGCATGGGCATGGTGGATTTCGGACCGGTGCGTGTTAAGAGGTTAATACGACAGGGGCAGTGATCATGATGTTATCGTGCCAAAATGCAGAGAAAATGCTAGGTTTTCTAAAATATCCAACACTCCGAGCTGAGCTGGTACCTCCTGAAGCAGATGGGCTGCCTTTCATTGCATCGTATAACGTTAGGTTTCACTCATTCATCAGCTGGTGTGGAAATACAAAATTGAATACACAATTATAATTATTATTACTATTATCATTTACAAAATACACATAACACAACAATTGGAACATAAACAATATGCCTAAAACAAACGGGGGAAAACTCAGCTTGATTTTGCGGTGGGCGTTTGTTTGTTTGTGTGTGCGCGCGCGCGCGCGCGCGCGTGTGTGTGTGTGTGTGTGTGTGTGTGTGTGTGTGTGTGTGTGTGTGTGTGTGTGCTTTCATATACAGAGGATTTATGCAGAGAGTGATAGAGACAGAGAGATAAAAACAGGGAGATGTTGAGTGTGTCTGAGATATTGTGAGCAACAGTCATCAGACAGACACGACTAACATGAGCTATGATGTCATCAGCATATGCATTTAATAGACCTCTCACATTGAAACTGAAAGTCTTTTCCTGCCCAAATAAGGGAGGGCAGTTCCTTTTGTTGACCACGTATGGGAAGATTAATGTGCTATTAAACGAGCTTAATTCGTGGTTCACACACGCTCTTTACGTTGAATGAGGTCTTACAATACCAATGTATCTCTCTGATAAGGTAGGGGATTTTGAATACTGAAGGAGAAATCACTAGCCAAAACGACCTTAGCATTGCAGCTAGGGGTGTAACTAGTGATGCACCGATGTGAAAATTGTGGCCGATACCGATAACCGATATTAATATTGCTGTTCTGGCCGATACCGATATTTACCGATGTCGATATCTCTGTATAGAAAACACTTTTTTATGGTAATCAAATAAAGAGCTATTTTCCAAAACGCTTTTTTTTTTTACTTTTGTAACTTATTTTCAGAAATGACTGATATTTTGAAACTATTTAAGGCCAAAACATGTAAAAAGAAAAAAAATATTTAAAAAAATATTTATATCGGCCCATATCGGCCCTAACTTGATATCGGACCGATACAGATGAAAAAAAAAACGGCCATATCGGCCGATATTATATCGGCGGCCGATATATCGTGCATCACTAGGTGTAACGGTACACGTATCCGTACTGAACGTTTCAGTACGGACCTTTGGTTCAGTACGGGCTGTGTACCGAACGAATGCAGCGGTACGTTAACCACCAACGGAACGCGCGCGCAGAACCTTTTTTTGCATGCAGAATTTTATTCAAAACTCCAAGTTCACCCCTTCCCAAAATATAACTTGCGCAAAAGGCCTGATGTTTGTTCAGCCCACGCACAACACTGAGCGATTACCTGTAATTTAGCATAGCCTCATAGTGTGGCGAACGCAGAGATTGAGAAGGGTCTGTCTCTCGGAGATCAAATTAATGATAGTTTGCGGCATATAGAATGGACATTCATACACAGCAACGCGCCTCCAAACAAAGTGTGATAAATATGAATTGATATATTTTCCTTGGCATGAAACAGGAAATAGTATTTACCATTAGGAACCTGCATGACGCTTCTTTCTCTATTCAATAATGTGGTCGCGGTTGTTGTTGTATTCAGTTCAATGGCGTCGCGTGTCTCCTATCCATCATGCAGCGCATTCAGGCCCACGCCAACAATCTAATATAAATGTGTCCAATTATTAAGTTGATTATTAATTTGAATATAGAATATTCATTGACAGCCATACTTAACAGTTACTGCATCACCCCTGAGTGGAACATGGAAATCCAAATAAATAAACCTAAACTTTCCTCCACTGTACCGAAAACCCGTACCGAACCGTGACTTCAAAACCGAGGTACGTACCGAACCGTGACTTCAAAACCGAGGTACGTACCGAATCGTGGTTTTTATGTACCGTTACACCCCTAGCCTATTTTCTATTAGTTTAGAAAGCTTGCAGCTAGCAATGTTGATATCCATTAAGATTAGTTAGTGTTATAAATATATAAATGCTTTATATTTCATGTACACACTGTAGACAGGAGCAACTGGATAAACCTGAATAATATATATAATGGTCCAACGAGAGAGAGAGAGAGAGAGAGAGAGAGAGAGAGAGAGAGAGAGAGAGAGAGAGAGAGAGAGAGACTATTGCCATATGGCTTTGATTTACCACTGAACACACACATACACGCGTGCACGCACAGACACACACACGTGCTGAGAATATTTGTGATGTGCTCATGTTTTAACCATGCTGAAGAGTGAGGTAAGACCTCTGACCACAGGACAGCTAGAAGACACACACACACAGCACTTGCATATACAGACACATGTACATTGTTCTCAAATGCAAAAGTATGTGCACATGCATTCACACACATGTGAATATAGACACATACAACACACGTGCCTGTTGATATACAGCCAATACACATACTGTACACGCATGCACGCGCGCACAAACACACACACACACACACACACACACACACACACACACACACACACACACACACACACACACATAAAGGAAAGGTTGGGGGTAGCAGAAGAGGAAGAAAGGAAAGGAGAGGAGAAGAGAGGACTGGGAATGACAGCAGAGATAGAAGAAAAGAGAGGAGAGAAAGGAAAAGAATGGATGAAAAAAGGAAAGGAGAGGAGGAGAGAAGAGAAGGGGAGAAAAAAGGAGAAATGGAAATGAAGAGAGGATGGGAGAAGGGAGGATGGGTGAGGATGAGAGGTGAAGGGAGGATGAGAGGAGAGGAGTGTTTGCTGCATGTTCCTACTGTAGCTAGGGTGATGACATAATCTAATGACATCACTGGTTTAGATGATTTTAAAGTGACACAATGTGGCAGACACCTGGCTGTATTGTGTCTCTCTCTCTCTCTCTCTCTCTCTCTCTCTCTCTCTCTCTCTCTCTCTCTCTCTCTCTCTCTCTCTAACTCTCTCTCTTTGTGTGTGTGTGTGCGTGTGTGTGTGTTGTTCCTACTCATCTGTGGGGAGATGTTCAGGCAAACAATTACATCACCTCTTTAACATACACTGAGCATTACCTCACACACACACAAACACACAAACACACACACACACAGACATAAAACACACACACACACACACACACACACACACACACACACACACACACACACACACACACACACAGACATAAAACACACACACACACACACACACACACACACACACACACACACACACACACACACACACACACACACACACACACACACACACACACACATAGCCCCCCCCCCCCCCCCCCCCAGGCAGCAGATGCTGTCATTATAATATAGGGATAATATAGTGGTCCTCAACCTAGGGCACAAACCTAACACAAAGCGTAGGTAGCGATCCAGCCGTTTTTTTTTTTTTTTTTTAAGGATGAAGATACAATACCACACAACTTGCTACTAGAATGTGATGCTGACAGAATGTCAATTAGTGTAACTCTTTGGTTTGCTTTGGTTTGTTTTGGTTTAGGTTTAAAAGGTCTATGGTTTGCTCTGGTTTAGTTTGAATAGGTCTATGGTTTGGTTTGGTTTTAACAGTTCAACGGTTTGGTTCAGTTTGTAAAGGATGTGAGTTTTCCAGTCTATAACAGCAGATTTGTCTTCTGTATGAGCCAATCAATACAATCAATGAATTAATGCATTTTGACCCCCCCTCTATCTCTCTCTCTCTCTCAATCTCTCTCATATATATCCCTCCTTCTCTGTCCTTCACTCTAATCCTCTCGCTCTCTCTGTCTCTCTCTCTCTCTCTCTCTCTCTGTCTCTCTCTGTCTCTCTCTGTCTCGCTCGCTCTCGCTCTCTTTCTCAGTCCTGTGTCCCATGCTGTGTCAGAATGGAGGTGTTTGTATTCAGAAGGATCGGTGTCTCTGCCCTTCGAACTTCTCCGGGAAGTTCTGCCAGATCCCTGCTTCCCCAGCCTCCTCCACCAATGAGATTGTCAAGCCGCCATCCGCCCCCTCTGCGGGGACCAATCCGGAGCTGACCCAGTCGGAGTATCTCCTCCCCCTCCAAAGCCAGCCAATAGGACAGCACCAGGAAGTGGGACAACCAGGAGGTGAGATAATAATAATAATAATAATAATAATAATAATAATAATAATAATAATAATAATAATAATAATAATAATAATAATAATAATAATAATAATAATAATAATAATAATAATAATAATAATAATAATAATAATAATAATAATAATAACTTTATTTGTATAGCACTTTTCATACAGAAATTGCAGTTCAAAGTGCTTCACAACAGTAAAAAATACAGGCAAAAGCTAGCATAATTTAAAACAATAAATGTAAAAAAAGTGCGGTTTGATTCAGTTAAAAAATAGGCAAAAAATTATAAAATAGAACGGACAGTAAAAAGTGTGATAAAGTTGTTCAATAAAAAATGTGTGCTGTCAGGCGATTAAAAAAGGAATCTAATTAATTACAGGCTTTGTAATTAATTAATCACATTTTAATCGCATAACCATTTTAGGCCTGATATTCTATAATCATATTTATAATTGTGTCCGGATGGCAGAATTCAGTACTGTATCTACAAAACCTTCTGTTTAATCATCTTCCCTTTATTCATTTGCTTAGATTTTTCAGGTCTGGTCCATTTTAGCATGGTGTTATTCAGTCAAAGATATAAAAAAAAATGTAATTGATATTCTCATTTGGTTCATTACAATTTACTCAAGCCTAACAGACACAGGGCAGAATCTACAAAGGCTTTGCGCTGCTTTTTCCGGAGCAGAGCCGGTGCATCTCGCTCTCAAATTAGTGAAATTAGGTTGCTCATGTGTAACGTCGGCTTTGCGTCCGTGAAATTGGCGTATATTTAAATGAG
Organism: Notolepis coatsorum; assembly: GCF_963971535.1. Classification (NCBI taxonomy): domain Eukaryota; kingdom Metazoa; phylum Chordata; class Actinopteri; order Aulopiformes; family Paralepididae; genus Notolepis; species Notolepis coatsorum. The sequence goes on from NC_140165.1 coordinate 191,932,255, forward strand.
GTAACATGGGCGGAACATGTCCCCTTTCTAGGGCTGACCTTCGATTATTTTTTTGGAATTCGAAGCTTCGGGGCCGAGATTAGATTTTAATTCGAAGTTTCGAAAAAAAAATTAAATATATGTTTTTAATTTTAAATTTACATTTTTTTAAATTTCTTTTTTATGTTGTGAGAACTTGTACAGCAGTTTGTTCAACTTTGTCAGTGCTGTAAAGTTTAAACCTTTTTAAATCTTAGACAAACAAAACACTTTGCTTTCATGAAATATTGTAAGCCGTCATTGGAGGCTTTATAAAAGCAGCACAATGAACACAAATCTGTCAGTGCCGAGTCCGACCTCATCTTAAATAACAAACAGCATTGCTTGTTGTAATTAACACATATTGCGCCATTCACGTTGTACGACGTGTTTCAAGTTCATGCTAATTCTGCCAGATCACGGCGTACAACGTTATTGTGATCTTATTTCATATTTTCGCCATGTTATTCATATTTCCCTCACGGAGCCTCGTCTGATGTAGTGGAACTCGGCACAACTCTGCAACGCTTCAATACTGCCACCTGGTGGATGATCGGCGAGTTGCCAAACCGGAAATGGCCGGTTGGATATCGGTGCGTCTCCTAAATACGTCCGGCCACTCGCATATCGTTGCGGGACTATAGACACACGCCGTGGATATGGATCGCTGCCATAACTCAATAATCGGCATGATTTGGGCTGTTATTATTATTATACAAACCGGAAATGGATCGACTCGATCCCCATCAAATAACTGGGATCTTTTTGCTCCAGTCTCATCGCCCAACGGTAAGAGGAGGCTGCCGTGACTTTCAGCGTGAGTGTTTATTATTATCCATGCAAACTGCTCTGATCTATATATCACCCATACCACATAAAGCATTCAACGACGATCACGGAATTATAAACGACCCCCCCCCCTCCTCCGTTCACCCGCGCATTATCAGTCATAACGTTTAGGACCATGTACAGTTGACATTTTTAATATAGCGTGGATCGGTATCAAACGGCATTTGATAATCTATATATGCATTTATGCCTATATCTCACGTTCTAGGAATTACTGCAGAAAACGATGAAAACATATTTATATTCTAGACGGTATTTTCGTATGAATGTGTGAATGAACAAGTAAAACGTTCCTACATCCTGAACGATAGATAATCGATGTTGAATGGGCCATAGTAATGTCAATTTAGCAATACAATTTAAAAAGTTATAGCCCTGCAAAGAAGGTGAACATCTCCATATACTTACAGTGCTGGCAGAGAATGGTATAAGATGATCATACTTTGTGGCAGTTAATGTGTTAACAAAGAGAAGCAGAGTTGATTTAGCAAAAAAATAAAAAATAAAATAAAAAAATTTATAATCGAATTTTATTTTCATATTCGAATCCCATGCCCATCGAACGAAGCTAAGATAGCCCTACCCCTTTCTATGTAAATTAGCCTCTAAACAGGTGATCATGGCAGCAGTAATTGTGCAGACAGGCATGACCGTGAAAGATATTATCGTATATCTCGAAGGACAATATCAAATCAAGCGCATGCAGCGATCCCATGCAATCATACTCATTATTTAAATATCGTTATATAATGTTGTGGGCCTTGGCGTTATGCTCGTATATAAACAGAATCTAACTTGTTCGAGAAATATAAAGCCGTGTGCCAATAGCCTTCGCAAAGCATGATTTATAAATAAGGCTATAGCATGACATTTCAAATGCTTGGTTCTGAGATGATCAATACAGTAAACATTTATTTCTGATATAGGTGCTGATCAGCAGTAATGCAATGTCATGATTATTATTATTCTGAAGAAACTAAATTAAATGTATACCATATACAATGAAAGAATATAGTGCTCTAATTATATTGGTATACATTTAATTTAGTTTCTATCCCATTTAATATATATATTTCTTTATTAAGTTGTAAAGCCCTGGCCTATATCTGATTTCATAATTAGATTATAGTGAAGGAGAGGAGTTCTTATTAATTCATTATTAATTTATTCTTAATTTAATAATAATAATAATAACTTCAGAATAATAATAATCATGACATTGCATTACTGCTGATCAGCACCTATATCAGAAATAAATGTTTACTGTATTGATCATCTCAGAACCAAGGATTTGAAATGTCAGTTATAGCCTTATTTATAAATCTCGCGTTGCGAAGGCTATTGGCACGCAGCTTTATATTTCTCGAACAAGTTAGATACTGTTCATAACTCATAAGATCTATTTTCTTTAGTATTCTGTTCATTTTGTATTGTATTTCGTTTACTTCGTAATGTATAGAGGAGTGCAAAAGAATATAATATTTATTGTCATTGTTGGTCCAACGAAATTGAGTTTAGAGCATCACCACATACAAACATACTGAATATAGCATGTACAAAATAATAATATCAATAATATAATATCAATGTCCCAAGTGCAATAGTGCTAGTGCAAATAAATAGTACAATGACAGTCCAGTTAGTGGATGGAGGGGGGGGGGGGACAACAGTAAGATTTTGGTGGGACAAAGTGGGACAGATAATGTAAATTCTTTAATTAGAATAACTGGTCTTCACCGAATAGATAAAGGCTAAATACAGATTAAAATACAGAATTAGATCTCTCCACATTTGAAGGAACGGCATGTGTCGTTTGCCGTTCTTGGTTTTAACTGCAGGTTTCTTTTTACTGCTTTCCATCTTGATTTCCTGATTTCTAGTTTCTTTTCTTTTTTTGGACAGCACGCTAAACTTGACAGCGCGCTACATTTTGACACACATTTCTGCCAAGAGCGTTGTCAGGGGTGCAGAGTGCAGACTGCTCGTGAGCCACACATTTTGGGCGTGTCTGCGCTGGTATCTCATCGAGCAATGTGCTTTTGTGGATAGCTCCCAGATGCAGAGCAGGCTCCGTGGATGCAATTTGCTTTGCGCAATCCATTCTCTGTGGATTCCGCCCACAGTATTTCTGACACTGGGAATACATTGCCTGAGATCCATAGATGTCCCTAGAATCAGATACCAAGAACATGCAAATGGACCATTTAAAAAAAAAGTCTGTAAATGTTTATTCTACGTTCCTATGGAATGAATGAGATAAAAAAAAATATGTAAATACTTTTTTTTTTATTATTTTTTAATAAATTTCGCATACATTTTCATAACGAGATAATTAGCTGTGTAATTAATTAATCTAATTAATGCGATAAACTGACAGCCCTATAAAAAATATATAACAACAGAGCAATGCATCACTCTTAACACATTGGACGCCAGACCCAACATATTTCGGGTTAACTCCCCATCGCTTGATCGCCAAACCCGAGAAAAGTCGGGTTTTAATCATTATTTATTTTATTCGCTATTCATAATTCATCCATCCAGCCTGATGTTATCATTGGGAATGGCTCTGAGATCGCAAACGGCCAATACCGCCGCCTAACGCCTTGCGGCCGCTATTGTACTCCATTTGAAACTATGTGGTTTGTTTTCTGGGACAAGCTGCGGCGTGCGGGCGGGGTCTAAATACTCCGGCAAGACAAGCGCGTATAGGGATGGCATCGTCGAGGGTCCCCGCCCCCCGTTCATGTTCAATGCTGGATTACGTTGGACACACGATCGCGATCAGTATTTGGAATGGCGATCAGATAATTGGATTCTTCTTTTTGCAGTACATCATAGACAAGGTAAGGACTATATTAGGCTTGGGCGGTATGACGGTATTACGGTATACCAGGGTATTTCGAGATCCCGCCGGTATGATTCTCAATACCGTGACGTCACAGACTGCTATTACACTGAGTTGATTGTAGTGCACAGCACGCGCCAGCAGAGGGTTACGTGGCTATCGTTCTGGGACTGGGAGCTAACGTTATAGTAGTACCTGGATGGTGCGGGGTAACTGGCTACCGTCCTGGGAGCTCACGTTGATACCTGGATGGTGCTAACTAACTAGCTACCGTCCCGGGAGCTCACGTTGATACCTGGATGGTGCTAACTAACTAGCTACCGTCCCGGGAGCTCACGTTGATACCTGGATGGTGCTAACTAACTAGCTACCGTCCCGGGAGCTCACGTTGATACCTGGATGGTGCTAACTAACTAGCTACCGTCCCGGGAGCTCACGTTGATACCTGGATGGTGCTAACTAACTAGCTACCGTCCCGGGAGCTCACGTTGATACCTGGATGGTGCTAACTAACTAGCTACCGTCCCGGGAGCTCACGTTGATACCTGGATGGTGCTAACTAACTAGCTACCGTCCCGGGAGCTCACGTTGATACCTGGATGGTGCTAACTAACTAGCTACCGTCCCGGGAGCTCACGTTGATACCTGGATGGTGCTAACTAACTAGCTACCGTCCCGGGAGCTCACGTTGATACCTGGATGGTGCTAACTAACTAGCTACCGTCCCGGGAGCTCACGTTGATACCTGGATGGTGCTAACTAACTAGCTACCGTCCCGGGAGCTCACGTTGATACCTGGATGGTGTGGGGTAACTGGCTACCGTCCCGGGAGCTCACGTTGATACCTGGATGGTGCTAACTAACTAGCTACCATCCCGGGAGCTCACGTTGATACCTGGATGGTGCTAACTAACTAGCTACCGTCCCGGGAGCTCACGTTGATACCTGGATGGTGCTAACTAACTAGCTACCGTCCCGGGAGCTCACGTTGATACCTGGATGGTGCTAACTAACTAGCTACCGTCCCGGGAGCTCACGTTGATACCTGGATGGTGCTAACTAACTAGCTACCGTCCCGGGAGCTCACGTTGATACCTGGATGGTGTGGGGTAACTGGCTACCGTCCCGGGAGCTCACGTTGATACCTGGATGGTGCTAACTAACTAGCTACCGTCCCGGGAGCTCACGTTGATACCTGGATGGTGCTAACTAACTAGCTACCGTCCCGGGAGCTCACGTTGATACCTACCTGGATGGTGCTAACTAACTAGCTACCGTCCCGGGAGCTCACGTTGATACCTGGATGGTGCTAACTAATTAGCTACCGTCCCGGGAGCTCACGTTGATACCTGGATGGTGCTAACTAACTAGCTACTGTCCCGGGAGCTCACGTTGATACCTGGATGGTGCTAACTAACTAGCTACCGTTCCGGAAGCTCACGTTGATACCTGGATGGTGCTAACTAACTAGCTACCGTCCCGGGAGCTCACGTTGATACCTGGATGGTGCTAACTAACTAGCTACCGTCCCGGGAGCTCACGTTGATACCTGGATGGTGTGGGGTAACTGGCTACCGTCCCGGGAGCTCACGTTGATACCTGGATGGTGCTAACTAACTAGCTACCGTCCCGGGAGCTCACGTTGATACCTGGATGGTGCTAACTAACTAGCTACCGTCCCGGGAGCTCACGTTGATACCTACCTGGATGGTGCTAACTAACTAGCTACCGTCCCGGGAGCTCACGTTGATACCTGGATGGTGCTAACTAACTAGCTACCGTCCCGGGAGCTCACGTTGATACCTGGATGGTGCTAACTAACTAGCTACTGTCCCGGGAGCTCACGTTGATACCTAGATGGTGCTAACTAACTAGCTACCGTTCCGGAAGCTCACGTTGATACCTACTAACTGGCTACCGTTCTGTGATTTGTTTACTTCGAGGTTGAAGAAAGTGCACTTTCAGGTTGAAAGAACGGCCCTAATCTCAACGTGTTTCAATATAAGCATTATGTATGGTGATAACGAGTATATTGTTAGCTCCGCGCCCCCCCCCCCCCGCTGATGAAAATGAAAGTCATACCGTCATATACCGTATACCGGGGTATTATGTCAGCAAGGTATGACGGTATGAAAAAAATTATACCGCCCAAGCCTAGACTATATGTTATCAATCTTGCGTTGATCCGATAATTCTTTCCCCGCGATCGGCGCGTGTGTGTGGGCCGTGTCCCGTTGGTGGCGATCGAAGCATAGAAAAACGACCTCCCCCCCCACCCTTTCTTGCATGCATGATGAAACATAATACCGATAATCTAGCGTTGATTTCAGGTTGATTATTGATCCAGGCGAGAAATGGCACGATTTATAATGAAATGCAGTAAAACGCTGTTTGGCGTAGTTTCCCGGGATTACACAGAATCACTCTAAAACTATACTCATATTCACCACGGTATAAAACGGAAATGTATGGATGAAAAAATTATCTGTTTTTTGCATGTTGACCGGAAGAAACTCCCTGACAATCGACTATGTTATTAGATCCATAGCTATAATATTTAATATACTTTTAGCACTGCAAACTCCGGCATTTATCCCCATTGAACAAAGCGCTGGCACACAACAGCCATACGCCCATAGCGACCTCTGGTGCTGAACCTGTTAATACTTTGAGTTTCTTTACAAAGTTCTAACATACAACAGAGCAGTGCATCGCTCTTAACACTTTGAGTTTCTTTACAAAGTACAGTTCTAAATTACCTTATAGAACAGAGCAGTGCGTCGCTCACAACTTAACAACAGAGCAGTGCATCGCTCTTAACTTTGAGTTTCATTCAGTTTTGAATTACAACAGAGCAGTGCTCTTAAAAGTACAGTGCATAGGAGGTAGTGAGATAAAATTTGCATAGAACCGATACATAAATTTGATAGGAATGTATAAAAGTAGGTAGGGTAAGAATAGTGCAGGTAAAGTACATGACACATTATTTGTGTCAGGATATCCCTGATGTTTAATTTAAATGCCTGAGCAAAGATAGGTTTTAAGCTGTCTTTTGAAGATGTCTAGCAAGTTGGCTTTGGGGTAGTTTGTTCGATAGTTTTGGGGCATAGTTGATAAAGGCTGCATCACCAATCCTCTTTTGACTGTTTCTGGGAGCCTCTAGTAGTCCAGCAGCTGATGATCGCAGTGTTCTTGCTGGCCTGCAATTTATTAGAGTGTTGGCATTGTAGCTACAGTAGGTCCCTGTCCATTTAGAGCTTTGTATGTATGGAGAAGGACCTTAAAGTCAATTCTAAATGTTACAGGAAGCCAAAGCAGCTAAGACTGGACTAATGTGCTCTCTCCTTTTGGTTCTAGTTAGCAGTCGGGCTGCAGAGTTTTGGATTAGCTGAAACCGCTCTGTGGTTTTCTTAGGGAGACCTGTGAAAAGTGCATTACAGTAGGCTAGCCGGCTAGATATGAATTCATGAATTAGCTTCTCAGCATCGTTTTGATTAATAAATGGTCGTACTTTTGCTATATTTCTGAGATGGAAGAACGATGTTTTGGTCACTTTGTTAATATGAGAATTGAAGTTCAGTTCTGAATCTATGATAGACCCCAGACTTGTGACCTCAGATTTGATCCAAGGGGTTTGTCCTCCCAGGTTCTTTATTAACGTTTCTTTTTTTGTTTTGGGGCCGATAATTATAATTTCAGTTTTGTTCTCGTTTAGTTTCAGGAAGTTCTTACTCATCCATTTATTTATTGCTAATACGCAGTCTGTAATGGAGTTAATAGCTGTATCATTTGGTTCAGCAGATATGTACAGTTGTGTATCATCCGCATACCTATGAAAACCTACATTATGTTCTCTGATGATATCACCCAGCGGTAACATGTAAAGGGAGAAGTTTAAAGGACCTAAGCAACTCCCTTGTGCAACTCCATAGTTGTTGTCATATATCTCAGACATGTGGCCTCCTAGTTTAACATAGAATTTTCTCCCTCTGATGTATGTTTTAAACCAGCTTAACACATGTTCTGAGAAGCTGACAAGGTTTTCAAGACGATTGATTAGAATATCGTGATCGATTGTATCGAATGCTGCACTGAGATCTAGCAGGATAAGGATGGAGACATTATTCTCGTCAAAGTTTAGTCTGAAGTCACTTAGGTCACTTATTATTTTGGTGAGGGCAGTTTCAGTGCTATGATATTTTCTGAATCCCGATTGAAATTCTTCTAAGATGTTGTTTTCTTCAAGAAAGGAATTAATTTGAACTGAAACTATCTTTTCAAGTACTTTACTAATGAATGGTAGGTTAGATATTGGTCAATAGTTTGCCAGTACATTACTATCCAAGTTAGATTTAGTTAGTAATGGCTTTACAACTGCTGTTTTAAAGGCATCTGGGAAAATACCAGTTCTAAGGGAAGTGTTGATGATATCTAGCACAGGGCTTGAAACACTATTAAACACCCATTTGAAGAAAGCTGTAGGTATAGGATCAATGTCTGAGGTGGAGGAGTTACATTCTGAGAAATTTTTCCAGAGTTCATCTAATGTGATGCATGTGAATCTTCTCATGGTTACATTGCACGATTTGCTGTAATCAGCTTTATTTTCATCATGAGTAATGCTGGCCCTGATCAAGGTTATTTTGTTGTTAAAGAATAGTGCAAGTTCTTCACACTTAACCGTTGATGACTGAGGAGGTGTAGGGGCAGTGTTGAGTAGTAGATTAATAGTGGAAAAAAGGATTCTGGAGTTTCCAGCGTTTTCTGTAATGAAAGCATCTTTGTATATATCAGCAGATAGTAGTTTTTGTTTTTCTCTATTTTCGCTCAGCTGCACGACATTTCCTTTTTTCTTTGTTGACCGTATTATAGTTCAACCAGGGGGAGGCTCTGGTTTTCTTCTTTTTCGTTTTTAGTGGGGCGACACAATTTAATACAGATGACAGTGCATCATTGAGATGTTCATTTCATTTAGAGAGCTGTCATGATTGTGTGGTTCATGTAGTCTGATAAGATTAATGAACTTCGATTCAGCCTTGTCGTTTAGGAGCCTTTGGGTAAGGGTTATTTGAGCATCAAAGAATATACAGTGATGGTCGGAGAGAGGTAATTCAGTTATTGAGAAATTCTTTATGCTTAGCCCAGTTGTTATGACTAAGTCTAATGTATTTCCAAGCTGCTGAGTTGCATTTGTTATATGCTGTGTTAGATCAAAGCTATCAGGGGAGGAAACTAACTTTTTGGCTTACCAGCCAACTGGCGAGTATCTGATTTTTTTTTACCAGCCAAACAGATTTTTTACCAGCCAAAAAAAATCGCTAATTGCGATAATTACTTTTTTTTGTATGTCTTCGTCTAAATTCATTTTCAATCATAGTAATAATCACACCGTGTCTCTACTCTTTAAAATATTTATTAGCATAAAACATTAATAACAGTGTTTCTACTCTTCACAATATTAGCATAAAACATATTAACATGAAAGAGGGATCTATTCTGGACTGGGTTGGGCTGAACTGGGCAGTGAAAGATGCTGGGTTGGACTGGGTTGGGCAGTGAAAGAAAAAAACTGAAGTATGTTGTGAAGTGTATAGATGTAGCAGTACTGTCTATCTGTATGTCGTGTAGTGTTGTAAAAAATATCGAAGTATCGATACATATCGATACTGAATATTTAAAACGGCTTCGATACTCATTTCCCGAAATACCGATACTTTCTGCAGTATCGGTGCCAGCTGGCGAGTGTTCTACAGCAAGTTGTTGACACGCTGTTCAGAGCGCGCTTGCCCCTCCGCCTGCTCCAGCCCTCCCCCTCACAGAGTCACAGAGCAGTCTTCAGTTTGTAAATAAACATTTTAGCAGTGCCAGCGCGGATCTCCATAAAGAAATTAAAGAGGTTCGTGACAGCTGCTCTTTCAACGTCACTGTGACTGAAGCATTAAACCATTAACTCTAGTTTAATACATGATACGTTGTCTACTGATGGCGCATAATATCAACAGCTGATTCGTTGTAACGTTACAGCTACTGCTAGCTGTTAGCTCCGTTAGCTTAGCTGGCCACCGTTATAATTACTGCATGGAAACGGAGTAACGTTAACGTTTAAACGTTATGTCGAGGTCATACAATACTACAGTCGACATAAGGTTAACGTTACCCCGTTTCCATCAAGTGTTTAAATAGCAGCAATCTTGTTGAAAATGTAACGTTACTAAAATGCTCCGAGCATAGCCTCTCTCTCTCTCTCTCTCTCTCTCTCTCTCTCTCTCTCTCTCTCTCTCTCTCTCTCTCTCTCTCTCTCTCTCTCTCTCTCTCTCTCTCTCTCTCTCTCTCTCTCTCTCTCTCTCTCTCTCTCTCTCTCTCGCTCTCGTTATCTTTAAATAAAAATCGAAACTGTTACTAACTGTAATACAAACAGTTCAGTTTGTCAGGTACATGCAACACAGATTACAGTGTTTACATCTGTCTGCTTGAGAAAATACCATGTTCTGCATTTGCAATAAAAATGTTTGAAGTGAGATGAACAGTTATTTTTAAATGTGTGATCTAAAGATAAACAAAGGGTTTTAAAAGTGTTATATTTATCTTCTCTTATAGTACCAGAGAGAAGCTGAGGAGAATCAACCAGCAACAAAAGCTAAATTTGTTTAAAAAATATATATATATATATATATATATATATATATTTTTTTTTTGGTATCGAAGTCGAAATTCCAGTATCGTGACAACACTAATGTCGTGTATGTCATAATGAAAATGGGGGACCCTGATGTAAACAAGACGAAAGTCTTTCTCTGGTCTGCATCCCCTTAACAATTGTGTGTATTGAGCCGTACTGTATTGTACCCATTCTGCAATCTGTTAATAAAGTTTTCAATCAATCAATCAAGTTAACTTTGAACCTCGGTTGTCAAGCCGCGTCAATGTTGTGTATGCATCTGAGTGGCATCACAACGGTGTTCACTGTGCCTTTAAGACGGCACGGTGGCCTTACGACAGTGCTGTGAAGTACCGTCAAGTGTTGTGGTAACGTCAGTTGGGTTGGTGTGCTGTTGTGCACTGGTTGAGCTAGCCATAGATATATATATGGAGCTAGCCCCTTTCGTGACTGCGATGTGCAAGCCAGGGGCTTTTGAGCATGAAATAAAATGTCTAACCTTACGTCGTAGTCCGGTGCTTTTTTGGAAACATTATAGTCATAACGCTAACATGGGGCTGGCTGCTTTGAGCACACGGGGCTAACGTTAGCTAGCAAGCAGCTATAGCTAAAACGCTAACTAGAAGCTAACTACTGTACAGTTCCAATAGACTAACATTACACTTCTGTGATTTAAATGTGTCCATAGTAACTTAGACTCGAGGGTTGAACTAGGGTTGGATGCAGTTCCCCGTTGGTCAGTCTGTCTGTTTTCCATCTTCTGCTATGTTTAACGTTATCTGTTTGCGAGTGCTCCCTTTCACTGCGCGAACTCGCACCATTTGTCAGTGACCGTGATTGCAGAATGTTTTGTTTAGTCGCCAGACTGGCGAGTGGTCTTCATGAATCACTCGCCAAACGTAAAAAATACTCGCATTTGGCGAGTAAAGTGGCCTAATTTCCTCCCCTGAAAGCTATCCAGTAGATTTTTTAGCTCTATAGTTTTGGAGTCTGTTTCCTTATTAAAATGAATGTTCAAGTCTCCATTTAGGATCACCTTATCGTATCCTGTAACACATAGTGAAATCAGTTCAGAGAACTCCTGTATAAATATTGGTGAGTGTCTAGGCGGGCGATATTGGTTGATTCTGTTTTGAGTTCAATGGCAAGATATTCCATCAACATGAACTCACCTAGTTCTGTGATTCTAAACAAGAGTTTTGAGGAGAAGATTTCTGCAACCCCTCCTCCTATTCTGTTTTTTCTGGGTATTTGATGAAAACTATAGTCTGGTGGGCAGGTCTCTATCATTATTGATGTAGCTGTGTCGTTATTGAGCCATGTCTCTACTAAGCAGATGCAGTCTAAGTTATTTTCTTTAATCAGATCATTTACTAAAAATGTTTTTTTTTGTTCAGTGATCTGACATTTAGGAGGGCTAATTTTATTTGTTGGACTTTATGAGAGGAGATCTGCTTTGGCTGGACCTTGATAGCTTTGAGGTTAACAGCAGGTGTACGCATTGATGGTGTATAGCTTTTAACCATGCCATTGTCTGGTTAAGATTACCGGTATGTTCTGAGAGATGGCATGGCGTTTGTACTATTCATTTAATACCTTTTTTGGTGCTAGCAGACTGTCCATCTCCTCTAGTGCATGATGGGCTGATTTGATTAGCTCTTTCGGGGACATTTGATCAGACAAGTTGTTAGTGACCCTGTGTGATACGGGGGTCAGGACGCCTTGTGCTGCACCTCGCGGTGAGAGTGTGTCCTTCGTGATTATCTCTCGTGCTTGTATGAGTTTGATGTCCTTGGAGGTCACTAAGGCATGACGTATGTTCGCTACAAGAAGCCACGATCCGTGGCGGTTTGGGAAAAAGCCATTTCTTTGAAAGCGTTCGGGATTATTCCAGAAAACATTAAAATTTTCAATGAATTTCAGTCTGTGTACATGACAGATTCTAGCCATGAATTGAAAGGCTTTTTGTCCTTTGCTAAAGCATGCAATTGGTCCACTGATGGATACATCTTGATATTTGTCTAGTGTGTTTATTAAACAGGTGAAATCCTCTTTCAGTGTTTCTGTGCCTGTTTTTTTCGTCAAAAGATCCAGAGTGAATGACAATTTTTGTTCTGTCTGCTCCGATGAGTGTTTCGGACAGCTCCTTCACAGATGTGTTGTCTAGACATAGATTTTCTGTGTTTGCCATTTCCACATACCTTGTTGTGGAATCTCCAATCAATATGTAGTCTGTTTAAAAAAAAATCTTTTTCCTCCTTTCTTTTTCCCGTCCCAATGTTAGTCGTTATGCCAATTCCCAATCCCCTTCCTGGTCGTTGCGCACTCTACCCCCTACCGTCGGTCTGGGAGGGCGGAGACTATCACATGCTTCCTCCGACACATGTGTACCCAGCCCACCGCTTCTTTTCACCTGGCAGCGCGGACTCTCACTGGGAGAGTGTAACGTGTGGAAGGATCACACTACCTCTCCCAGATCCTTCCCTTGCTGTGCAGGCGCCCCGACCGAACTGTAGGAGTCGCTGTTTACAACGACCAGGACCCACCCTCGCCGGGTTTCCCACCCGCTAACACTGCCAATTGTGTTAGTATGGTCGGTCGGCCAACCCGGAAGCACCACAGCTGGATTCGATCCCACTGTCTCTGTGGTGGTAGACAGACGATTAGTCCGCTGCGCTACCCGGCCGCCCCATGCAGTCTGTTTTCTGTGTGAAGTTAGCATTCTTCTTTCCAACAGTTCTGGGGCCGTTTGTTTTGGGGCCGTTTGTTTTAGCATTAGGCCTAGTCTGTCTGCTCTCACAACAGTCCTGTGGCCTTGTGGCAATAGCCTCGCTAGCCGTCCCGCTAGCCGTCTCAATAGCCGTCTCAATAGCCGTCCTGCTAGCGCTAGCCTCGTACCTTCGGTGTTGGCTACCGTGACAATCCTGTGGCGCTCCTCGGTGCAGAATAGTCTCTTCACTGTTAGCCGCTAGCTCAGGCTGGGTAATGTTTGCTAGCCGTTTCACTAGCAGCTCCGTTTTCCTCGTCGTCTTGGCGCAGAGTAGCTTCGCTAGCGTCATTAGCCATGCTTCTAAGTCTCTTTGCTTTGGGTGTTGATATGTGTGGTTCCGAGAGTAGGTTGAGACTATTTCCTAGCGGAGCTGGGGGTGAGATAATGTGTTCCTGGTTAGTCCACTGCTTTGGTTTAGCTCCTAGCATGGGCCAGGGATCCTCTTCTGGATGGTGATGTTCTGTAGCTCCTAGCCTGGGCCAGGGATCATTCTCAGCCACGGTATCAGTGGCTATACTTGTAGCAGCTTCAACCATAGAGTCAACCATAGAGTCAATGAGTTGCTCATCCTGTTGAATTTGGTACAGGGTAGAAACTCGAGCCTCCAGCTCTACAATCCTCATACCCATCCTCAGGCAACTAGCACATTCTGTGGGAGAGTCGAGTCCCGGCATCTTGCCTTGTTTCCGGTATCTTCAGGCTAGGCTAAACTGAAGCTAAGCTAGGTACTTAGCTGGTGATGGTGGGCCTTGTTGTCTTTTGCTGGTCGCTTCACAACCGGGGTCTTTATGAAATATCCTCGCCTTTCATAAATATCCTCGACTTCAGCCTCTCTCCAGGTGCCCGACACAGTCCTTTGTGTTTAGCTGATAAGACAGAGACTTCTTCATCTCGCTAATCCTCACACGGAGAGATCCTGCTACTCGTCCTTTCGACGATGCACTGCGGTCATAAATCTGAATAAATAAATGCACAGTTCTGGAGAAGTACCATAGGAACTGGGAGTTAACGTACAGAGTATTTAGAGTTGAAAGGGCTATAATAAATCGTTAAGGTAGCGAAAAACACGGAGCGACAGTAAAAAGCAGCTTGCAGAGCAGAAACAGGAAGTGACTTACCCGGGGACGGGGAGGGGGGCCAGTCTGGGAACCACTGGGTAAAAGGACCATATGGGTGTTTTTGACATGTGGGTTCCAAGTCATTCTTGAAAAGATAAAAACATTATGAATAAATTAATTAATTAATTGGAGGTTAGGGTTAGGTTAACTATGTTTACTAAAAGAGAAATTATACAATGAATTGTTATTTTTTTAACCCGAGACTTGGCCTTGGCTCACTTTCTGTGAAGAAAACTTTTTTCATTGAGTGAGTGCACACTGTGCATATTTTTACAATTATACATTTGTAAATAGTTATGCATTGCACATTGGGTGAGTAACAAAAACACGAACACCACACAATGGTTAAAGGAGAACACCACACAAGGGTTAATGTTAGGTTAAGTTTAGGGAATGTAAAAGTCTATAATGTTCTCATATATCACATAAACAGAAATGTGTGTGTGTGTGTATGTGAGATCTGATGTGAAAACATGATCGGAATTATTTTCATCCCAGTCCTCTGATATGCTCTTAAGTTTGGTTGCAGATCTCTCCAGATGCTGCATAGAGAGACCTTCCAAGATGAGATGATGTGGACACAGCGACAGCTGGTCTACTGTCAGAAATATTTTACTGTTATTATACTCCTATATATCACTTCATAGTAGGGCTGGCCCGGCTGGGCGATTAAATTTATATTACAAATGAAATGTAATAAAAAAAAAAAAAAATTATTTAACCAGGAAATCCCATTGAGATCGTTCGCAAGGGAGACCTGAAATTATAAAAATCGTTGAAATTATAAAAACGATTATTGTGACGCATGCCGTGTTGCTCTCATTAAAGTCTTGTGTTGTAAACGCAGCGCACCCTTCCTTCAGAGTGGCAAGCTCCACCCCTCCCCCTCCCAAACTGTCGAGAGGGAAGAGGAGGGAGCCATGGCATGTTTCTCCTGTTATTTTGAAACGTCTTTGGTAACTTGTAGAAGATGACAGAAAGGCAGCCTTTTGGTCAAACTAATTAAGTTGTCGTTATGTGATCAACGAGTAATCGTGTTTAATAATCGTGATTATTAATCATCATTAATCATTCATTGTGATTTCAATATCAATCGAAATAATCGTTCAGTATAATGGAGCAGTCCTGCTTCATACCATCTCTGAAATAGAAAAGGCTGCACATGTTCAACTTGAGGTTCAAGAGCGACAGACCTTTGAGATGACTTTCCCCATGTGCTTCTTTTCCCATGTATTAGGGTTGCCATGGTGATTTGAATTTTGATGATTTGAATTTTCCCATGACTAATGACTAAACTTATGGCATTTTACAAAGTTACACGCAATATCTGTAGAGAGCTTACTTTGATATTTAACGTTATGCAGCTAGATTGCTCCGCTGTGTCTGTCCTTCTACATCTTTTTAAAATACATTTTCAATGATTAGTAATAGTATGCATTTGTTGGACAGACAGAGTTCACATTAGGTTCTAATACAAAAATAAACCAATGGGTTGTAATACCTTCCGTCGCTTTTCTGTTTATTGACGGATGGATCAGTGTACTGTAGGTCTGAGCTCCTCTCCAGCCGAGCTTTCGCTGCTGTAGGGTTTCATCAGCAAATATTTCCAAATCCTCTGCTATCGTTGTGTAACGTGTCATGTCGTCTCTAGAGCTTCTTTCTCTCCTGCACAAAGTTAAAACTAAGTAAGTGAAAGTGAAACCTAAAAATAGCTGCTGTCCTCGCAGACACGTTCAGTTTATAATGTATAAATAATACAATGTATAGTGACGTATACGCTTTTTAGTATTTTACAAATTAGCATTGCCAGTATTCAATGCATTTTTATTTGAATGTGGGCACAATATGTTTTATTAAACATACACCGGTGGGGGTGGTGGGCAAGTAATGTACTCGTGGATGATGCCTGGACACTGAGTAACACCGGTATCACTGACAACCGTGACAAGCCAAGAGTGAATTCATATTTAGGAACATCTGATACTAAAATGATTCTAGGACTGTGTAGAACTTTATGTCATAGATTTGTTTGGGTTTAGGTCATTCAAATCCCCATTAGCCATCACCCAAGTAACGTGTAAAACATTACAGAGACCATGGATAATAACAATAATAATACACTTTATTTGTATAGCACCTTTCATACAGGAATTGCAGCTCAAATGGGGGCTTGGGATGCTCCGCTTTATGTGTGGTGGGCCTGTGATATATGGGGGTCCTGTTTTTTGGGTTGGATAGCAGGGGTGGGTGGACGCTCCTGTGGTATTCTGGTCTGCTGAGCTTCTGTTAACAGAATTCGGCTATAGGGCGACAATAATGTGGTCAAGAGGCATGGTTTCTATCTTGAGCCTTAACTGGCATGGTTTATTATTCACATGGCAGAGCAGTAACACCAGGGATGCAGTGGTGGGTGGACGGGGTACCATGCCGTCCTAGTAGTTCGCTGAGCAGAAGTGCGCGCAATCGCGCACGGATGTGCACACGCGCACACAAAAATGCGTTCACAATAGACCTGTCGCTAAACCACGCCCCCTTTGAAAACTCGGACAAACAAAGACGACCGTGAATGACTTTCGTTGACGATGGCCGCAGGCAGCCCCTTTCCTGACTGTGATGCAAGCCTTGCTTCACAGTCACGAAAGGGGCTAGGCCGCGGGAGATTTACCACAGCAGGTAATAGACCTGTTTTCTTTTTTTTCTTTTTTTTTTTTCTTTTTTTTGAACATTTACAGTTATCGATATCATACATTTTCCATCTCTTTTCTTTTTTTCCCTCTCATTTCCCCTTCCCCTCCCCCATTCCCACCCCATCCCCCCCACACCGAGGTTATTGACAAACACATCTGCAAAATATACAAACACACAGCATAGATGCTGCTGGGAAAGAAAAACAAAAAACAACAACAATATCAATCAGACCCATCTGCATTGTGCACAAATAATTAGATAAAAAGAGATAAAGAAAGAACTAAAAACTGAAAAAAAAATCTCTAGCACGGATGTGGCTGTAGAAGAAAGTCATTAATGATATTATTTCACTCTTTCCCCCACCCCTACTTATAGTGTTGTGGTAATTCTTGAGTAGTTTGATCTTCTGCAGCTGTGTCCCTCGTGTTCCCCTCTCCCTCCCCCAGTTACCCACCCACCCCAGGGCTGTACGCTAAGCTTTTTCACTAGGGGCACACTTGCCCCTAAATGAGAAATTTAGGGGCAAAGAATATTTTTTAGGGGCAAATTTTTAAATAACTATTTTACCATTATAGTAGGGCTGGGCGATATGGCCTCTAAATGATATCGCGATATTTTGACATTTCCTCTAAAGCACTTAAAAATGCTTGATTGAACCCTTTGATGCATACAGTCACGCCAATATGATGATTATAATAAGTCCCTGCAACATATGTTTGCATTATTAAACCATGAAGATGCTTTAAAAAATTATTTAATGAAAATGTACTAAGAGTAGTCTACTGACACACTAATAAAAAAAATTATTTACATCTAAGACAATTTATATAAAAACTCTTGGGTGCCTTTTACACAGTACTGTGTTTTCTATCCACTTTAGCCAAACACACACACACACACACATATATACACACACACACACACATATATATATATATATATATATATATATATATATATATATATATACACACTACTGTGAGAAAATAATAATCACACAGACTTAATGATTTTAGAATATTTCAGATAATGAAATTAAATGTTTATATCATCAACTATCCAGTTAGTATTTATACTGTGTGTAACATTTGGCTACTTTAAATCATTGAATGTAGAGAGAGAGAGAGAAAGAGAGAGAGAGAGAGAGAGAGAGAGAGAGAGAGAGAGAGAGAGAGAGAGAGAGAGAGAGAGAGAGAGAGAGAGAGAGAAAGCGAGCCCCCCTTCGGGTTTTGATCGTCTAAGCTGCCGTAGGTGATGACGTCACACTCGAATGTAAACAGGAAGAGATGGAGACACACGGAGATGGGAATTGAATGATATACAGAAACGAATAACCAATAAATATGAAGTTATGTTTAAACTTCTGTTGTCAAGCGTTGTCAATATAACCCACCCCCTTTCCTCACGAATGGAACTAGTCTTGTGGAGTCCGCTTTGACCGTTTTCCAGGGTTAGCAGAGATCGCTAGTTAGCTTAGCATAATCCTAATGGAGACCTTGGTTAGAAGCTACCGTTAGCTCATTGCTCGTGTCAATTAAATTGCATGTTATTAAAGGTCCGCGCTGGTCTGTCTAATGAAATTACAACCGCAACATTATATTGCACTGTACAGCCCTGGTTGTAGGCTAATGTTTTACTACAATTTGTATGGATTAATTTAGGAGTGAAATGCGAATGAAGGGTTGAAATCACCACTCGCAAGCTTGCCCCCAGATATTATTTTAAACTCGCACGGACCAAATTAGGGGGCAATTTGCGATCATATCATCGCAGTGTACAGGCCTGCACCCCCCCGGGGTCTCATTCACACCCAAACATACCAGGACAGGGAAGGGGGGGGGGGGGGATTAGAAAATAGGAATAAAATAACAATAAAAGATATGGAAGTGCAGTTAGAGGTGTAAAGCTCTATCCTTTCTAAGTCTCTTCATTGATAGTCAGGGTATCGATGTGTTGCAGAAATGGTTGCCAGGTCACATGGAATGTTTCAAGGGAGCCCTTTAGGGAGAATCTGATTCATTCAAGCCTAATGCAATGTAGTATCTCATGTATCCATCTATTGTGAGTGGGTGGGGAAGGGTGTATCCACTTAAAGAGAATAAGTCTCCTAGCGAGGAGGGTAGTGAACGCCACAACTCGTTTTGCAGCCCTAGATGCGATCGAAGGGGTATTCGGGATACCGAAAAAGGCAGTGAGTGGATCAGGGTCTAACGTCACACCCAGGACCCTACTCAGTGTATCAAATATTGCAGTCCAAAACTCTGTGAGTTTGGGGCACGTCCAAAACATGTGCATATAATCGGCTGGAGATTGTTTACATCTATTACACGCATCCGTTCTATCCGGGTATATCTTTGCTAACCTCGCATTAGTGTAATGAACCCTATGCAGGATCCTACACTGCAGAAAACTGTGTCTTGCACATATAGAGGAGGTGTGTACAAGGTCTAATATATGATCCCATTGTTCATCTGTAATGATAATTCCCAGATCTTCGTCCCATTTAATAGACCTGTTTTTTAAAGATAACACAAATATTTCATCTAGAAGCAGACAGAGAGGGTTACAATATGCAGTGGAAAAGTACGTTCATGAGATACACATTTACCTTAGACCTCCATGGTGATGCAAGCATTAGCTATAGATAACGTCTCAAGCATTATTTACAGTTGACTTGATTGAAGATTACAAGAACTATGACGATAATCCATGATTACTACTATTGCTGATACAATTAGTTTAAGGCTAGTGGTCCAACGCAGTATACGAGCTAGACCCGACAGTTGTGTCACTAGTCACTAGAATGAGGAAAAAAGTGAGAGCTGTCACTTGCCAACAATCCTCCTCCATAAAGGGGTGAGACGTCAGAGAATGGTATGCTGCACATTCTAGTGTACATCAGTTCAAATGATTGATTACACTAACTACAAATGTATAGTGATAGAGACCAAAGTAAAAATACCTAATAATAAAATAGACCTAATAAGGGGCGACAGTGGCTTGGGAGTAGAGCAGTCGTCTGGTAATCCGGAGGTTCCCGGTTTGATTCTCGCTCCTCCCGGGCAGCGTGTCGAAGTGTCCTTGAGCTAGACACTGATGAGCCAGGGCCCCGTTCCCCGTTCCCCGTACCTGGTTCAACTAAGTCGATCAAGATGTCATTATCCAGATTCAGTTAACCCGATGTTTGAAGCCGGGATTTTCCTGTTCCTCGAAGGTGGATTCAGTCTCGTTAACTCAAGCCAGACTTGAGACCCAGGATAAATGCGCGTGCCCGCCTCAGCCGAGAAGGCAGCAAGTGTCGAGAGCAGAGATCCTGATTCTCTAGCGGCATTGATTGATTAATTGATTTAAAACTTTAGTAACATATTGCAGTACGGCTCAATCGCCTCGCCGACAAGTTAAATGTGTTATCTATAGGCTAATTTTAAGTCCCTCATTACCTCAATCAATCAGATTATATTTCTTTGAACTTGCCTGCTGGATTGAATAATCAAATGAGATCTTGCTAGCGAAAATAATTAGTTAAACTGTTATACAAAATAACGATACGGCTTTCTTCCCATTGATTGATGTATAGTTGATTTTTTACTTATCTCCACTGTGGTGTAACGGGTTCTTCTTTTGACTTTCACGCAGACGACCGGGGTTCGAAACCTAGTCTCCCCCTTCTTTTCGCGATGTAGGAATAATTCAATTTGGTGCACGTTGAGAGCTATATAAAGAATGACATCCTCAATGCATGTAGATTTATAATATTTTAACTTGAAACTAGGCTACTTTGGCGTATAATCATTAATATTATATTCAAAAAAATTATATTGGAAACACGGGGTTTCGAACACCGGTCGCTGGGTTGGCAGGATTGAGCACTACCGCTGAGCCACTGTGCCAGATGGGATAAATTCATTGTTTATACATTAATGAACGAGACAAGATCCACAATCCACGCATAGACACTTCAATTTTATGCTTGAATGAAACACAATCCAGGCGCTCCATTAAACATCCACAGCGGAGAATATGAAAGGAATCATCACCTGTAAATCACAGTATAATGGTAGAGGACATAGCTTTTCTTATAACACTAAGTATAAGTTATATTTAATATAAATATAAATAAATGCATATACAACACATTCTCAAGATAGATCACTCCGATTAGAAAAGAAAACCCACAACTTTAAGTGTACAGAAATAGCCACTATTTTTAATATATACAATAAATATACATGGATTTACAGTTACACAAATGGATGTACGATATAAACTGGAATAGCGAACAATATAATGTGTTGTTGTGATACATCTATGGTAATTTAACATTATATTCTTGTAGCCAAATGAATGCTGTGACGAGGCTTAAAATTGATTTTGTCCCAACCCCAGACCCATAGTTCACAAATCGAATTAAAATGTTATCGCTGGATGCACATTGTCAATCTCCTGACCCGTTAGTCATAGTCACAACATTTGCTGTGATTATTGATGACCCTTGGAAGGAGAAACATGATTTTGGTTACCCATGTAACCTTTCTTCTAGTACCTCCATTATGGATTAATAACCTGGTCTGTTGACATTTGCAATATCAGCAACTGTTGATGAAGATTAAGTACTTTAACATTTTAAACCAGCAATCTGAGGGACACAGAGCAGCATAACTAACTGGACCACTTTAACAACCTTCAGGTCAATATATCGAGGGTTGAATGCACTGAAATACATGAACACCCTATAGAATATGTACTGTACTTTTACTTTTGAAACTTAATACAGTACTGTAGTGATTGTAATGGTACATAATTCACCCACAGACCTATTGTTAGGAACATTCTAGAAAATGTGTGCCGCCCGAACATTCTGGAACGTGTGTGATGATGTCATGGCAGTACATTCTAGAACCTTAGGTCTGCCCGATCATTCTGGAACATTGGTGATGATGTCATAGTAGACACCTCCTAGAACCTCTAACATTCCTATTTAAGCATTCTGTTTAGCTTTCTAGTAATGTCCACCTTCCATTGGGGGAGCCACAGGCCGGCACTCCTCATCTGGAGTAAGAGGGGAGGAGAGAGGGGTGATGGATAAGGAGAGAGGGGTGATGGATAAGGGGAGAGGGATGAGGGGGAGAGGTGAATGAGGAGAGAGGGATATTATTCAGTTCATCAATGACATGATTGTAAAGCTGCACACATTCCATGATGCTCACTTTAGTCCAAAAACATAAATCAGACCTCTTTCATTGTCACTCATGTCCTGGGTTGACCTGTGTCGTCTCTGTGAGGGCAATAACATTTCCAGCACACCTCATTCTGTGAAAAAAAACACAAAAAGCTGAGTATTAGCTAAGCATAGACAGATAATAATAATAGTTCATTTATGGAGCATCTTTCATACATAAAATGCAGCTCAAAGTGGATTTTATTGACAACAAACATAACAACTTTGACAGATCAACATTTGTATTTGCCTTGTCAGGGATAAAACGAAAAGTCCAGGACTTATTTACTAGCCCTGCTATCAATCCAGTCCAGAGTATAAGCTAATGTTATGATACAGAAAGCTAACGTTATGATACAGAAAGCTAACGTTATGATGCAGAAAGCTAACGTTATGATGCAGAAAGCTTATGTTATGATACATAAGGCTAACGTTATGATGCAGAAAGCTAACGTTATGATGCAGAAAGCTATCGTTATGATGCAGAAAGCTATCGTTATGATGCAGAAAGCTAACGTTATGATGCAGAAAGCTATCGTTATGATGCAGAAAGCTTATGTTATGATACATAAGGCTAACGTTATGATGCAGAAAGCTAACGTTATGATGCAGAAAGCGTATGTTATGATACATAAGGCTAACGTTATGATGCAGAAAGCTAACGTTATGATGCAGAAAGCTATCGTTATGATGCAGAAAGCTTATGTTATGATACATAAGGCTAACGTTATGATGCAGAAAGCTAACGTTATGATGCAGAAAGCTTATGTTATGATACAAAAGGCTAACGTTATGATACAGAAAGCTAACGCTAACGAGCAGACACGAGAGCCCGGATATACACTAGCTAGTTGGCAGTCAAAGTAAAATGTTAGCAAACTAATAGTTTGGTCTACGTTTCTAATACATGCCGTCAAATATTATGTCTTTATGAATTGACCTTACCTTTGAGCAAACATAAGTGTCATTGGTAATGGTCTTCACATTCAGTTGTGTATGTGGTCGACGACACAGCAGAATCCATCGCTTGCATTTGTCGAGTTGTCTTTTGGGCTTCGGAAAAGGTATGAAATATACTCCTCCATCCAGTCTTTCAGGGTACCTGGTGTCCGAATTACAGGTACCCCACACACAGCGTTTCACCATCAGATATTAGGTAGATAATAACATATAAACTGAACTCTTCACAGTGGTTTCAATCACAGCCGTCTGGTTTGATACAGCCCACAAACCTAGTTGACCGAGGTTTCTGCAGCGAGGATTTTAGCTGTGATATGATTGGACAAATTCAATTTTGGGGAGTGGTTTAGCGACAGGTCTATTGTCACTGGACTCGTCGCGCCGTGCGCCAAGTACCAAGTACCCGGCCGGCACTTATCACCTAGACTTTGCATAATAATAGGATACCGATAGCATAACAAAGAACGAGAAGGGCCAAACCAAAATACAAGCCCTGTACCAATTGGTGGGAGTTTGCTTGATCTGTGGTCCCGACTGGAAGGATGAGACATTAAGTTGTGCTTCAGAAGGAAACTGTCCTTCTGTAAACTAAGTTACATTGTTAATTTAGTTTGTATTTACTTTTCTAGTTTAAGTTCATTCAATTAAAGAAATTGTAACTACAATACATTTAAAACATTGTTATGCATAATAATCATCTGTTCTGTGCGCAAGCGAGGGAACATGTATGTGCGCGGGAGCGCGCGTGCACGTGGCGTCCGGGCAGTTCCCATATTACGACTGCACCACTGAGTAACACTACAGGTCTTCACTCACTGAGAGACTGGGGGAAAGAGAAAGAAGTGGGAGGAGACACCTCTATTTATACTCGCCACCTGGTGGTGTTCCTGAGTGTCTCCGCCTAGAGCGCCCTCTAGTGGAAACAGTTATATATGCAGTTAGACAGTTACTAGTGTAAACAGTTATATATGCAGTTAGACAGTTACTAACAATCCTACACAGAACCTCTGCCTTCAACACTCCCACTTAGGGTTTAGCATACTCGATAACTTCTTGGAAAAACATTTTACAAAGGAAATAATATAATCCAAAAACATCAACAGGGTAATACTTTCACATTAAACATGACCCTTGCAAATCCCTTCATATTGTCTGCTACTCTGTCGTCCGTTGGACAGTAAACCGGTGTCATTCTTTCTTCTCTGATGACAGATCTGATGAGATGATATGTTCTATATTGGTATGTTGACACACTGGGTTCCTAGCAATCACAATGGTTCCCTGGTTGCCCTCATAAACAACAGCCCTCATATATAAACAGTGTCCATCATTTTTAACTGATGTTGACAAAATGCCCCTCATCTTCAAAAACCACCTTATCTGGTATAGAGAATACATTCCAATTACCTATTACATATTAAACAATATACTCGTAATCTTATCTCCATCACTTCTAACAGTTGTTCTGGATAAATACACTCATGTATGGTCATAGCTAGAGCCGTATATTCGGCTTCACTAGTTGATAGTACCATTGTGGGCTGCTTCTTTGTTTTCCCACGAAACCAGTGAGCTGTCTGTATTCAAACTCACACAATATCCTGTACCTTTAAGATAACAAAAAAAACATGTTTGGCTGTAATCCAAATGCTCCTCTATGGGGTCAGCCACATGCTGTGACAATCCACTCTCTACAAACCATTGGTCAGGGCGGTTACACATTGTTAAATAAATGAGGCTACCCACAGCATCTCTGTACATTTTTCAGTTTCTGAGCATCCTCCTGGTAGTCTAGTCTTTGATCACATGGTGTTTCCCTTGATCTACATTCTTACATGTCTAAACGTTTCAGGGTCTTTCCCACATAGTTACATCATTGAGAACATGATAAGTCATCCACCTCTGTACTTAAACCTGGGATTAAACATAGGATCCATTTCAGTATTTAGACCTGGATTCTACTCCTCCCGTATTTAAACCTAGAGTATCCTCCTCCTGCCTTTAAGCAGTGTAGCCACCCTCCTTCATTATTTAAACATGGAGTACCCTCCTTCAGCATTTAAGCAATTTGCTACGAACCACACTTTGTATTTGTCGTGGCCTTCAATACCCTCCTGGATTGAATACCCCCATTTCCCTCCCACTGTCTGTCCGCCCTCTGGTAACTTGGTTGAATAGACCCATGTCCCTCCCACTGTCTGTCTGCCCTCTTCGGCGCCCCTGACTGTCCGTGAGGCGTACCTGTGCGTCTCCTCTCTCTTGCGCTAATCCGTAGGTGCGTCTCCCGTCTGCTAGCTCCATGCTGTGCCTCTCCGGGTGGAAAGTGTCATCAAAGTTCTTGAACCGACTCCTGTCGTTGATGACATGGGACGACGCACCTGTGTCCACGATCAGTCCCCTTCTCTGGGCTCGCTGCAGCTGGGCCGGTCTGGCGGTGCACGCCGTCCGCGCCCCGAAAGCGCAGTCTTCTTGTCCCGTTATTCTCCGGGCGTCGTCTCGATCCGTCTCACGTCGACCGTCGCCGCCATCGTGTCCGCTGTCGTCATCCTGTCCACAGCCGTCTTCTTGTCCGTAGCCGCCATCTTGTCCGTAGCCGCCATTTTGTCCGTAGCAGCCATTTTGTCCGTGGCCTCCGTCTCGTCCATGGCCGCCGTCTCGTCCATGGCCGTCATCTTGCCCATGCACGTATCGCGCGCTCTGGTCGTGTTTCTTCATGCACGCTCTGTCTGTGTGCCCCATGGATTTGCAGAAGCTACACCAGACGCTGTGCAGTCGCTTCTCCGATGGCCTTTCTCTCCGCATCGCCAACACGCCAGTTCCGTCGTGGTCCTGGTCCTCTCCCTTGGCGTCGCTCGGGCCTTTAGCACCCTCTCTCCCGCCTCCGCGGCGGCTGGGTGGGTATCTTCTGAGGCCTCGAAGTTCCTTAACTTAGCCTTGAACTGTCCCAACGTCATGTCCGTTGAACCGTGTGTTACCAGGAGTGTGAACGGTTTGTACAGCTCCGGTAGTCCTCTCATCATCATCGCCATCATTAGCCCATCGCTTGGTGCTTCTCCGGCACTCCTCAATGGCGTCGTGATCTGCTCCTTTCTGTTGACGTATTCGGTCACAGTCTCGGTGGGCCCCTTCCTCAGGGCCGTTAGTGCTATGTAGAGGGCCACGACTCTGGGTCTTCCTCGCCCGATGTAATGCTCTCTCAACACCTCCAGGCTTTCTCGGCCTCTGTCTTTAGTGTCGCGGAATATCAGCCCCAGGCTGGTGTCGTCGAGCAGCGGCGTTAACTCACAGTACGCGTCTGCGTTACGCTGGTCGTCCAGGGCTTGCTCTTCCGCCGTCAGTTCTCCCGTGGGGGCTGCCAGGATCGTCTCCTTCAGTCCCGCACCGTGCATGCAGCATAGCATGCGCTCTTCCCAGAGCTCGTAGTCCTCTGCTTTTCCATTGAATGAGGGCCATTTGCCCCTTCTTTTGTTTTCCATCCTCTTCGTTGGTGGTAGGCTTAGCTTTAGCTCTTGTTGGCCTAGCGTCTAGCCACGCGGTGCTCCCGGCGCTAACCTAGCCTATACTTTAGCTAAGCTTATTATTTCGCCCCAGCGTTATCTGGGCCCATAACCTGTTAACAGAATTCGGCTATAGGGCGACAATAATGTGGTTAAGAGGCATGGTTTCTATCTTGAGCCTTAACTGGCGTGGTTTATTATTCACATGGCAGAGCTGTAACACTACAGGTCTTCTCTCACTGAGAGACTGGGGGAAAGAGAAAGAAGTGGGAGGAGACACCTCTATTTATACTCGCCACCTGGTGATATATATAACTGTTTACACTAGTAACTGTCTAACTGCATATATAACTGTTTCCACTAGAGGGCGCTCTAGGCGGAGACACTCAGGAACACCACCAGGTGGCGAGTATAAATAGAGGTGTCTCCTCCCACTTCTTTCTATTATGCAGTTAGACAGTTACTAACAATCCTACACAGAACCTCTGCCTTCAACAGCTTCACCTGGATATAGTTGTATATATATAAGTTCTATATATATATATATATATATATATATATATATATATAAGTTCTATATATATTTTTTTTTATATATAGTTAATTTACTAATTGATTTAATTTAACTTAATTTAATTGTCTTGTCATTATTGTTATTATTATTGTTGTCCTGTGATGTGTTTCATGTAAAATAAAGAAAGATTTGATCACAAAAAAAAGGAATTGCAGCTCAAAGTATTACGGTTGTGGTTGAAACCCAATGTGCAGGCAAGGAGACACGGTAGGCAGAACTGGGCAAAACCCAATATGGGTATATTTAATAGAGTGGTCTAAGTCCAGGCATGGGTCGATACACAGAGGAGGTTCTCATAATGTCCAGGATATATACAGGGGCATGGAAGTCAGACAGACGAGGTGAGAGCAGGAGCAGTTGTCGTCAGCCGGTCTGAGCAGTACTTTGTGAGCAAGGTCTGTGTCTCCAGGTCTTAACCAGCAAGCCAGCGTCTCCAGGTCTTCACTGTGCAGGCTAGGAGAGAGGATGAGAATAGAGATTAGGACAAGGTCGATGAACAAGAGATCCAGGCGAACAACTTAAGCAACAGACTAGAGTAGATAATAGTAACGTGACTAACGTGGTACGAGAGTTTACGATCTGGCAGCTTCTCTACATTTGGGGCGGGTTTATATACCCAGATGCACTCTGCCTCCAGACCGTAGATCAGTGGTCTCGTGACACACCACCTGTGACTAGTTAACGATAATGAGAGCAATAGAGTGGTAGAGTGAACAGAGAGAGGCAGGAGCACTGACATGGTAGAACCATGACAGGTAGAACCATGACACAAAGTGCTTCACAACGGCAAAATGAGCAAAATAGACAAAGTCAAGGTAAGTTACATTTCGTTCTTGTATCTCGTTTTGCTCTGTGGGATGACCTCATCGTTACCTATTGTAACTTGAAAGCTTCCGCTACATGCACCTTCACTTGTCCGGCCACGGCCATCTCCGCCTATGCATATAAGCGAGGGGTGTGACCGTGCTTCTTCCTTCCCTCATATTTTCATTTGGAAGCATTTGGCTACAAGCTCGCTTTAGACAGTGGAAATTTTACTTATAGTTTTCTTGTTGCTGTTTCTTCGAGATGGCATCACCACCAAGACTCGAAAAGCCCTTCTTGGGGCTCCACTAGCGTTCCCTCCTCCCAACCTCCGCCGTTCGTCCCGTGGCATGCGGAGTGTAGTGCCGCCCGAAGGTCGTTGAGCAACCCTCACTCGTGAGGAAGGTAGCTCTGGCATCTCCATCAAACGGACCCCCAACACGGGCGCGGTCTCTCTGATGGCAGACGATTGCGGCACAAGCTCTCTGCCTGCTTGCTCCCGCCATTAAGAGCGGTGGTGAGCAAGCAGGGCAGGTGGTTGGTAGAAGGAGGAAGAGTATGCAGGCCGCGGGGGGATATAAACCCCTTCAGTTCTGCGGAAGGGCTGGTGCCAGAGAGGGCCTTGCGCTCTCCTACCATCACATCCCAGAGTGTTACATGAAGGGGGTGGGGGTTTCATCTTTGATGCCTCGCTGGCAAAAGTCGGGGTTCAATTCCCCGACACCAAATGGCGAGAGGCCTGAGACACGAGACGTAAACACGGAGAGAGAGGCGGCAGATCGAATGCACCTCGAGGAGAATGCGCCGCACCCGACAGCAGGTAAAAGGAGCGGGACTAGGCCTAGGAGGCTGTATCCCCCCCTTTCCTTCACCTCTCTCGTCCTCTGTTTTTCTCTTTTACAACCTAAACCCCCATATTCCCCCCCAAAAAAGAAAAACTACGTTTCCTTCAATAAAGAGACCCTCTTAGGAGGTGCAGGTTTTTATTGAAGCAGCATGTAAACATTCACTGAATGTGTTTTGTGTATGCCTCGAACGTAGAGTATGAGTGTAACAGGGCAATTCTTGCTTGTGAATGGAGCCGCAGGTGCTCTTGTCGCCAAGTGTTAGACAAACGTGGACCCAGGGCTCGCGGTTGGTAGCTAGCTTCGTGTTGTGGTTTTTCTAAGCGATGGCGCGTGCATATAACCATATGCTCACGTATTAGAAGGGATAGATTGTAGCACCCCCGAGTCATCTTTTACTTGTGGGATAAGTCAGGCGGCTGTTTGTCAACATAACTGATGAGCCATGAGATGGCTAGATTTCTCTCCATATTCGAAGTATAAGCCCTTTGTTTTGAGCAGCAATTTCTTAGATGCAGATGTAGTGACTAAATCAGCCTGAGCTTGGAGATCCAGTCTCTTCTTATGTAGTTCTGGGCTAGGATTGGAGGCGAGATCCCCGTCAATATCAGAGATAGCTTTACTTATGTTACTGAATTGGAGCTGCTTATTTGCTTATCTGCTTTATTGGCTAGAATAGAGTATGAAATTATTTGGCCTCTAAGAAAGGCTTTTAGCGTCTTCCACAGAAGGGAGGCAGAGGTCTCCTCCGTTGAATTTGTGCTAATAAACAAGTCAATTGAGTCTGAAATACTATTACAGAATGCCTTATCTGATCAAAGAAGAGAGTTAAATCTCCAAAGAGGTCGCTCTTTTTGGCATATAGAGACATTTATGTCGGTAAGCATCGCTGCATGGTCTGAGATGACTATAGTTGTGTAGTCACATGACTCAACAGCTGGTAGGAAGGATCGGTCAATGAAGAAGTAGTCTATACGAGAGAAAGTGTTATGAGGGTTCGAGTAAAAGGAGAATTTCTTACCATGGGGATTCTGGTCTCTCCATGGATCCACACAGCCGTTTGCCTGCATAAATACACTGAAGGCTTTAGCCATTGCCGACTGCTGTTGAGTCCTGGGGCTCGACCTGTCTAACAAAGGGTCCATCACACAATTTAAGTCGCCCCCTAAAATAAGACGGTGAGTGTCCAGGCATGGAAGGGATGGTAGAACTAGACAAGCCTTGAGGGGTCGGTTCACCCTGCCGAGACCCAGAACTGAAGCCTTAAAGAAAACTGTATTGTACAGGACAATGTCCTACTGGAATAGATGTCCACAGTATTTGGTTTCAATTACCAGTAAGGTGGGATTCAAGAGGAGACTAAGAGGGGCTGTAATGCAGAAAGAGATTGATTTTGGTTGGGTCTAATCTGTGTCTAATGAATGGGTTCTTGTGTTAGGTTATGTGTTGATTTGGAATGTCTTTGTCTAGTGGTTATGAGGAGTATTAGTTTTTTGTCGTGCTGTTTTTGTGCACGTTTTAGTTTTCTCTGAGATGTCTCCATTTGTTGTTTTATTGATATTTGTTGTTTTATTGATATTTGATTTGTTCTATATGTTTGTATATTTGTTATTGTTCTATATTTGTTTGTATGTCTGATTTTGATTTGTTTAATGTTCTATATTTGTTTGTATATTTTATTGGTGTTTTTTTTACATTTGTTTTGTTTTTATGTTGTTTTATTGATTATTCTTGTTTGATTTGTATATGTTTGTATCCAGACCCCAGGAAGAATAGTCGCTGCTGAGGCAGTGACTAATGGGTATCTGAAATAAAGAAATAAAAGAAATAAAAGATTATTAGCAAAGTTCGGGTCGTCCCAGTTAGGGGCATATACATTTACCAAGACGACTGGTGTCTGGCGAAGGATGCCGGTCACAACTACATATCAAGTCAAGTCAAGAGTCAAGAGTTTTAATTGTCACAGCATACAAGTATACAATGAAATGCGGGTGGTCTTGCCCTGTGTGTCTACATTAACGTCTGATACTGTGAAATTAAGTCTCCTATTGATTAAAATAGCCACCCCCCTTGACCTAGTATTAAAGGTTGAGTGGAAGTATTGGCTAACCCAGTTACTACGCAGTCTAGCATGGTCCGATATCCGGAGGTGAGTCCTGTAGGAAGGCTACATCTGGTTTTAGACGTTTTAATTGTTGAAAAATCTTGGCCCTTTTAATTGGACCGTTTAAGCCTTTCACATTCCATGAGAGGAATCTAATATTGGAATGCTTATTGTCATTACCAAGATTAGCCATACTGACGGTGCAGAGAACAAGTGGATGTGGAGTATCTTTTCAGTGAGTGTGGTGTCCTCATAGGGCTATTTGCATTAAGGCTCAGAGTGTGAGCACTCCCTCGAACATAAGAATAGGATACAAAGTAGAATACAGTGAAAGAAAAAAAAAACAATCAGCGATATGACAAGATGTAAGATAATACCTTTGGTGTGAATAGTTTTTGGTAAACATTGACAGTCCCTCCCCAGCTCCTGAATGCCCTCCCCCTAACAACCCCCCCCCCCCCCCCCCAGTCCGTAAGTCTTTTTCCCCAGATGAAAAAGACAGCAGGAAAAAACTTTCAGTGTTTGCTGTTAACGCCATCTCCATACCTACCTTACTCCCAGTGCTCTAGGGGTGGCTTCCCTTGGAAAAAAGTGCAGTGAATAACAATGATAGAAATATATATATATAGTTAAGAAATTGTAACTATAAAACGGGCATGGAACATTGAATAGAGTCAACTTAAATACTCATCCAATTCCAGCTTAACCTCCCGAGAACCTGCAGTGGGCTATGGGTTAATATATTTTTCAAATAATCATATGTACATAGGATATAAACGTTTGTTGAAATTGGTTTGGACATTGTGTAACATTTATAACATTGCCGTCATTATACAAATTGCGGAGATTCTGAACAGCTCAGTAGCGTAAATATCTTTGTAACGCTATCAACTAGACCGTCCTTATGCAATTATACAAACCATGGAGATTTTGTAGTTTCAAATCGTGTAGCCAGGTGAGCCAGCTTCAGCTAGCATTAATTCCGTCATCCCAGCCAGCATAGCCAGCCTAGCTTAGACAGTGTTCCGTGGCATCTATTGTGATAACGTTAGTTCGAGTCACCTCTTCTCAATGGGTGGTGTCTTTTAATTTTTTTCTGGCACTTACAAAGCGTGAGATCAGTCAAAAGTAAAGTCAGCCGGCCCGGCCAGGATACAGTCAATCATAATAGTTCAGGGCTCTTCCAGTTAGCCGACCAGCGTGTAGTTTCTGCATACATTTTGGCAGCATCGCTTACCATGTTAGCTTCAGTGTCGGTCGTAAAAACGCTGTGTGGTTTTAAAGGCATGGTCTTTTCCCCCGTAGTCCACTTTCAGAAGAGCAGGATAGACGAGACGGAACCTGACCATCTTCTCGTAAAGTAGCGATTTTACGCGGACAAACGAGGCACGTTGTTTGGCCGTGTTGGTCGCATAGTCAGGAAAGAACGCCATCTTCCATCCACACCAGACAAGTCGGTTCCGATCTCCACCCAGGGCCCGGGCCCTGGCCAATTCTGTGGGCCCGTTCTAGCACGGGGGGGGGGGGGGGGGGGGGGGGTTGGATAAATGTCTTTGCCCAGTGTCCTCTCCCTCCGCGTTCTCCGGGATATTGATGATTCGGAGGTTGCATCTGCGAGACCGGTTTTCAGCGTCCTCCGCCCGGCTAGCAATAGCTTCACGTTGGGAGCTTAACTGGGCACATGTCTTTTCCAGGGCCGTGACTGTGTCACTATAATCAGAGAGGGCTCTCTCTAAATCAATAATCCGTTTGTCGTGGTTGAGGGTGGTTGATTCGACGGAGGCCAATGACTCCCTCACTGGAGAAAGGGCTCTTTCTATTAAATCCAGGAAAATGTCCTTCATGTCTGGCTAGTAGGGGTGGAACGGTACTCATTCGAACCGTACACCATTCGGTACGACCTCCACGGTTCGGGGCATGTGTGTATTGTTCGGTTATTGGGATGCGTTAGCTGCGAGCTAGGCTAACGTTACGTTAGCCGTGAGCTAAGCTAACTAGCGTTAGCCGCGAGCTAACCGTGGAAACGTTCACAGTGACTCCACGACACCAGTTCCATTAGTGGGGAAGAGGGGGGGCGGGGGTATATTGACGAGGCTTGACAACAGAGATTCAAAGATGTTACTGTTGACTTTTACTTCCTCGTGTGACGTCACTTCAAATATGGCTACCAAGACTGTTAAAAGGCAAAAGTGAGTCGAGTCGATTAGGTTCCATGCAGTGAAAAGCGGCATAAGAGAATACTTCATAATGTTTCATGCAATTAAAAAGTAAATGTATATTTAGTACACATGATTTATTTATTTTAAATAACACAGTGACTTTTCCTTTTTGATAAGAAAGTCTAGTGCTGGTTGAGCATTATGCATACTTTATGTTTGTGGCCTTTGTCTATAATGTGGCCACAAAAATCAGTTAATTCCCCCAAAAATTTTGAATACACAAATGTGGCTGGGGGAACTGATTCACTCAGCATGAATGGACTATAGGTCAATAAAAACAATACACAAAAAAAAACATAAATTTTTTGATTATAATCGATTCTAACATATTAAAATCGATGCATTGAATCGAACACATTAGAATCGATGCATTTCGATTAATCGATGCATCGTTACACCCCTATTGCCTATATTTTTCAGTCAGTTCGGTCTTTGTGTGCCAAACATTATTAAAGGTAAACCTTTTTTTTTACCAAATAAATGAGAAGCATGTTTAAATCAGCAATGCCTCCCCTCTCTCTCCTAGCTCTAACCGTCACTGTCAAAATAATGTGCCTGATGTCAAACTGTCTCATTCTTTCAGTTTGTGCATGACTACGTCCTTGAGAATAACTGAAAAGTTAGATTTTTTAGGCTATATATCTTATGCTGATTTAAAAACATAAAAACATATACCGAACCGAAAACCGTGACACCAAAACCGTGATACGAACCGAACCGTAGATTTTGTGAACCACTCCACCCGTAGTGGCTAGCATTGTGCTGAGATTCTGCAAGTCCTCAGGGAGGCTGGGTGGTGCGGCGGTCGCCATTTTAGCAGTGCCATTAGCCTCTCCAGAGTATTGAGCTGTCGACACCTGGGTGTTCCTTTCCTTGCATCTATTTGGCATTTCTTCACGCTGAGTTATTCATTTTTATTTCGTGCAAACTATTTTCTCTGTGTGAGGCTAAAAAAACATGGTAAACAAAGTTTGACTTGTAATACGTCGGGAGCCACCTCCTCGCGCGTCTGTTCCCTTTCACATTGTAACCCCGAAGCCTAAGCTTGACACTGCTAAACGAATAATACCACTTACCCTTAGCTGCGAGAATTGTACCCTTCCTGCTGACTTGTTGCTGACAATTTGTAAGTAGCTTTGGATAAAAGTGTGTCTAAATTACTAAATGTAAATGTCTACACAGCACCTTAACCACTTAACTCAATGGACGCCACGCAGTTGAGCATTGTTTGTACTTACCACGCCAAGCTCTAAGAGATAGGAATAAGTGCCGGTGTTTGCAGGGCTATAACTATATTCTATATTATAGCTATGGATACAATACTATGGCCCATTTGACATCGACTATCTATCGTTCAATATGTGTTAAAGAAAAAATATTTTCATCCATACATTCCCGTTTTATACCGTGGTGAATATGAGTATAGTTTTAGAGTAATCCTGTCTAATCCCAAAAAACAACGCTATGCAGCAATACTGTACGTGCATTTCACTAAAAGCGTTGCCGTTTCTTGCCTGTACACGATACTATTTCGAAATCAAATCTATATTATCGGTATTATGTTTCATCATGAATGCATGAAAGGGTGGGGGGGGGGTCGTTTTTTGATGCTTTGATCGTCACCAACGGCATACGTTGTGGAGTAACGTTACACACATATGTTGTGATCGAGGTGAAGTCATGATCGGATCACAGCAGGATTGATATCATATAGCCCTTACCTTCACTAGGATGTACCCCAAAAAGAATATTCCAATTATCTGATCGCGAGTCCCAGTATTGGTGTTGATCGTGTCGCCAACATAATCCGCCACACATCATGCATCGGGAGCACTTGCCGCTTCTCAATCCGATCGGGACAACTGCTCCACTTGCCCGACAAAGAAAAGTCAGACAGGAGACTTTTGATTGACGCACCGGCCAAGATATAATGTTTCAAAGGGTGCTCGATACTGCCACCTGGGTGCATGTGGCCGGTATTGCACTTTGGCATTCTCAGGATGATTCCCCATGTTAACCCCGAGTCCGTGTGCCTGTAATGAATGGAAATATTGAATAAAATAAATAACGATGAAAACCGAAAAATACTCAGGTTTTCGGAGGTCCTGGTGCTCAACGCATGGCGAGATAACCCGACTATCATCGGGTCTGGCGCTGATTGAGTTAAGCATCACGGAAATGAATGTTTTACAAAGGTTTTTGTAATGTAAAGATTCTGCATGATTATCCAAAATGGCCGTCTGTTTCCATTAATTCAGAGGCTCTTCTTCTACTTCATGTGTCACCTTCCCCCACTCTCAACGCTCGTCTGGGATCGCTTTCGGAGCAGACACTCCTTGGCTACAAAGGCGGTCAATCATTTTCACCGTCGGGGTTCATTGGTCCGCTCAGGACAGGGGCAAACAGGACGTGGTCACTTGTCCGAATGGCTTGTCAAATGACGCTCGCCGGATGTTTCGCCTTGTAACTCGAGACTGGAATCACGCAATAGGTTGAGTGGGGTGGCGATCGAAATGCAGCAAATTCAACTTTCCAACAATGTATTTGTTGATCTGCGAAAAAGCAGCCCAGAGCTGACAGACGAGGGCAAAGTGCCGCGACGTGCGCATGAGTGTGTGACGGCCCGCCGTCTGATGCTTAAGAGGTTAATCAACCTCAGAATTTATTAGAATGCTGTTTACCTGACTGACTGACTGACTGACTGACTGACTGACTGACTGACTGACTGACTGACTGACTGACTGACTGACTGACTGACTGACTGACTGACTGACTGACTGACTGACTGACTGACTGACTGACTGACTGACCGCCCCCACCCCCTTTAATTCCATAGAAACCTTAGGCATTCTGACCTCAGCCTGTCTGATAGTTCCCCATGTCCTCACACACACACACACACACACACACACACACACACACACACACACACACATACATAAACATATGCACACACTTTGACAGGTTTTATTGTCAGTTTGACAGCCATCAGTCATGTCTTGGTGACCTCATGGCCAGCGGACCGTGGGACCTCACACAAGGACTGCTGTGAGGTCATTGTTAGGTCACTTCCTCTTTTGTCAGCCTGGGGGTTGTTCTGAGTGAATTGTTGATGGTGTTTTCTTACGTTTTATGGTTTAGGCTGTGTCAGCCAGGGTTCGAAATTAACGGGGGCTTGGGGCAAAATGCCCTTGAAAATGGACAAAATGCCCCAGATATAATT
>NC_140165.1:191973647-191996147 GCF_963971535.1 Notolepis coatsorum
TTAATATCCTACTCAATGTCACGAGCGGCACTGCAGATTTACTACCCTACTCTTGGAATTCGGAAAAGTGCATTACCGGCCAGATCCTCATAGGGGCGCTGTCTCGATAATGCAGTGTTCCCTGTTACAGACCGGTGTTTTCTTTTTTTTTTTTTTTTTTATGAATGGATTTTTCTGTTAGCCTATAGCTATGCGTGTAGCCGATCGCCTGAAATAGTTTTTGGGACGCTGAATTCAGTATGCAGTAAAGGATTATAACATCAGCCAATGGACATATGGATCTACCAGATGGCGATCGATAACTGGGAAATCCTTTTTGCAGTCCAACCGGCCACAGGTAAGAGCTATTTGACGTCAATTACAGCCCAATCGGGCCTTGTTTTGATAGCCATCCACCCGGTCAGCGAATTAGGCTACTGAGGCTAATGCCTTTATTGGTAATCAATAATCAGAAACAACGTTCCCCCTCCCCTTTCATGCATTCATGGTGGACTATGATACCGATCAAATGCATTTAGATTTTTATCTCTAGCTTGTCTATGGCCGAAACGCCATTCGATTTAACGTTATTAGCTTAGCGCCCTGTATCTCGCGTTCCAAGAAATATCCCAGAACATTCTGCTATAACGTTCATATTCAAGACGCTATAAAATGGGAACGTATTGATGAAAAAATTATTTGTTTAACACTTTCACTGCCACACACGAGATATCTCGGGTTTCCGATAGTTATGTTGAAAGCCACTCACGAGATTTCTCTGAATTTTTTATTTCTTTATTTTTTAGCGATCTGAAATCATATTGCATCACGTGAGCCTACCCGAGTATACCCGAGCACCGCCGGCGATCATATGTGGAAAAAAGCGCCCCCTATCATCTCCCAGATGACATAAGGGATTTTGGAATGGACTCAATGAAAATGGATGGGGAAAAAAATCCGGTACTCCACATTTTCCAGTCCACTGATCCAGCCGGGGTTACCACAGTTCATTCTGGAGCCTCTCAGCCCCGCGGAATCATGTGTACTACTGTATCACGTTGGATCCATACACTTATCGATTTTTTCTAATGGTGATCAGGAATTGGAATATACCAGTTGGATACCATCTGATGTCAGGTAAGGAATCTATGTTATCAGTGTTAGGATAATCAGACACATTTTTATGAAGATATAGGCTGTTTTGTGAAATGGGCTCTTTCGGTTTCACTGGAAAAGTCCAAGAGGAAATGAACACGGCGATTATCCGTGCGCGGCGCGAATGTGCTTGCGTGCACGTATAATATTGATCATCTAGCGTTTATTTAAAAACGATTCATAAATAGGCAGACGAATATCAACGTTCTGGAATATTCCAGTAAAAGACGATTATCACAGAATGGTCTAGAACAGTGGTTCTCAAACTGTGGTACGCGTACCACTAGTGGTACTTGAAAACATTTACAAAAAAGCACAAAAAAAAAATAAAAAAAAATTAAATTAAATTTTAAATTTTTTTTTTAAACATAACATCAAATTAGACACACAGGCATTAACAGTAAACATCCAGTAAAAAATTTTTTTGCAGTCAGGCCACTGAACTTAGAAGCAGGCCAGGCCAGTGTTTCTGGTTGCGGTGGCGCGATAGTTAGATAACCTAAGTGGGGAACAACCAGGAGATCACTGTGACAGAGAGTAATGCAGTCTAAACAGTCATAAATCTTTAATTCAACTTCAGCCCTGATCATAACCATTTATTTTTAGAATTTTTGTAATGTCAGATAACAAATCTGACATTACAAAAAATCCATCAAAATCTGTGTTGCTGCTAATCATTGACACATGCCTAGCCTGTAACAATCCCCCCCAGAAAAATTTACTTTGCATTTGATATATTGAAAATATTTTACTTTTTGTGTGTTTTTTTTAACAATAATTTGTGATGCCATCACACAAACTGGCATTTAAAGGGTAAACATTAAAAAATTTATTGAATATGTGTTTTCTTTTCTTTTTTTACAATAATTTGTGATGCCCATCACAAACACTGGCATTTAAAGGGTAAAAATTCAAAAATTCCTGCACCAGAATGCAGGAAATTAAGTTTTTGTAACAAAATAATTGTGTGTGTGTGTGTGTGTGTGTGTGTGTGTGTGTGTGTGTGTGTGTGTGTGTGTGTGTGTGTGTGTGTGTGTGTGTGTGTGTGTGTGTGTGTGTGTGTGTGTGTGTGTGTGTGTGAGAATGATGGACAATCGCTTGCTGTGTGAGAGAGAGAGAGAGAGACAGAGAGAGAGAGAGAGAGAGAGAGAGAGAGAGAGAGAGAGAGAGAGAGAGAGAGAGAGAGAGAGAATTAAGTACATTTGCTGAAATACAGTTGTTCTTAATTTTCTCACTTGCTATGTGAGAATGTTAGTTATTATGTTCTCAATGCCCCTTGCATTGTATGAGTTGTGTGGAAGCGTTTGCTAGTTCTAGTGCTATCCCTTTGTACATTGTGGCTGTGTCTGACAAAAGTTAACAATACATAATGGTATTAGGAATACATTTGCCTCCTGCGTGAACTGCGCATAGCTGAATAGACTGTATTTTAACGCCGGTCATATGGTGGTACTTGGAGAGCCAGCTACGTTCTCAGGTGGTACTTGGTGTAAAAAGTTTGAGAACCACTGGTCTAGAATGAACTGTTTTTATTTCAAAACGGGTGCTTTTCAAAATGCTCTGAAACGGAAATTAAGCGATAAAAAACCAATCTGCCTTGACAGCACTGACTGGAAAAGTGTTCTTAGATAAGCGACGGGCAGATTAGACACATAGCCATAATTTGAAACATAGATTAGGCGATATTAACGTTAACATTGAAGTGGACCGTGGCATCAAGGGGGTAAAAAGGAAAACCCGGCGTGGCACTCAAAGTGTTAAGGCATATTGAAGGGACGGTTTATAGTGTCAATTGACAATGAGAATGGACAGATAGCAATAATCGAAAGTATAGATTTAGCTCTACAAACAGCCTCACGCACAATGCAGTGGCGGCTGCTGGATTTTTCTCCACTAGGGGCGATATACCAAAACATTTTGCAAACATGTACCACGCAACCGACTCATGGCAAGACGTGAGCGATTCGACTCACGCTCACGGCAATGAATCGGCTCTTATGAACGAGTCGCTCAGCTGTTACTACAACAACACACAACAACCAGTCAAATAAAGTACAGTCTAATTCACAACTTGAAACACAATATATAAATAGAAAAGTTAGAAACAAAACTCGCTCTGTCTCCAAACACACGCAGAGAGAGAGAGAGAGAGAGAGAGAGAGAGAGAGAGAGAGAGAGAAGCGTTAGCTGAGTGGCTGAGAGAGAGAGAGAGAGAGAGAAGCGTTAGCTGAGTGGCTGAGAGAGAGAGAGAGAGAGCGAGAGAGAGAGAGAGAGCGAGAGAGAGCGAGAGAGAGAGAGAGAGAGAGAGAGAGAGAGAGAGAGAAAAAGATCGCGACTCACCAGCTAAGACAGAGTATTGCAAATCTACCTTGTTGTTGTTGTTAAATTGACAGCAGAGCAGGCAGCAGGGCTTGATAAAGTATATATCCACTCCATGGCATTGTCCATTGTGCATGTCCCTCCACACTGCATCCATATATAGCTTATAGCCAACAAGTACTGTGTGAGATAACAACAAATAGCTGCATCTCACAACAGCATGTTTAATTGAAACGTGGTGGGCTTGATAAAGTGTATAATCCGCTGTTGATGTATATCCAGACCACTGTCCACTGTCCAGACTGCATCCGATCCGCCATATAGCTTGTTAGCTGTTAGCACCACAACAAGACAGTACTTGATTTCTTTGTCCATTTCCGCGTCGAACAGACTGCAAACTACCTGGCGTTCTATCGCCATGCTCTAAGACAAACTCTAACCTTAACCAACTTTGAAAGAGTGCCTAAGCTTAACCGTCGAAAGAACTTGCAGTCACGCTCTAAGACAAATAGCTCGCATCTCAGTCACAACAACACAACTATCTTCTTTACCAAGCTAGAATTGGAACATAGAAATTGGATTCGGCCAATCAGAGATCGTCTCCGCGAAATGCTGCTACGGAAAAAAAAACTGACGTCGGCCAATCAGAGAGCGTCTCCGCGAAATGCGGCTACAGAAATTCTTGACGCTGCTGCCTAGACCGCTTCAAATCGCGCCCGGATTCCAACATAATAGTCATATTTCAACGCACAACGCACAACGCACTGATTGGCTGCGACGGATACAGCGATCAAACAGTGACGCGCACTCAGAGCGCTATTGCGTCTAGCCCGGACCGAGAAAAAAAAATAAAAATTAAATTAGTCACTTCCTGTTCAGGAAAACGAGTATTTTTTATTTTATATATTAACGTTATATTGTGCATTGGAAACACAAACATACTTAAAATGAGTAAATATTATTCATTTTAAACATGTTTATATTATTTATAGGGCTATAAAACAAAAAACTAAAAAATATTTTTTCTTGTTCTTCTCTCATATAACCAGGGCAGGGCCTGAGGGGGGGCGGCGCCCGAGCGCCCCTAGTGGCGAGCCGCCACTGGCACAATGAAACCTTATTATGATATGCTAGCCATATAGAGTGGGGCCCGTCTAATCCCCGTGGCCGTCAATGTGTTAATCTAAATTACATTTGTGATTGACAATCTTTGTTGTGATACTTTTATGAGCATCAACATTTATGTCATCAACATTTGATTGAAAACAAAATAGGCCACCACAAATGTGACCAAAACATTTAAAGGGGACATGCATTATAAATGGCTTTTTTCAGTGTCTATTTTTATAGTAATAGGGGTTAGTATCAATGGGTCTGTGTCTCTAAATACCATATTGGCGGATTGCTCTCATTCAGTTGATACAATTTCCTCCTCCATTTAATTAGGTCATTCTGATTTGTGTAAAGTTGCCCAAATAGTGCTAGGAATAGCAATGCATGTCCCCTTTAAAATTAAATGTATTTGCCATGAAGGCAAAATTATTTGTATTATTTCAGTTAACAAACTTTTCCATCTTATTTATATTGAAACATATTTTTTTATTATAAATTGTATAGTACATTTTGCTCTGGTAATCCAATGGAAATCCAAGATAATCAATTTTTTTTCGGATCAAACTGATCCCAATCCTTTGTTGTCAGTTTGAACTACCCGTTTTGAAGATTTGATCCAGATTAAAGCTTGGATTTGATTTCCTGATCTGATCGGATATCAAAGTGATCCTAATCCTGTTTTTTGGTTTTCAACTACCCAAAATCCAAATCTGATCCAATCAGATAGGGATTAAAAGTTTTGAACTCCTGGGCCCAGGCCATCAGGATGCTCAATGACTCTATGCAACACTAACCCAACCATCTACACTTATTGCACACACATCCACATGCACACACTCACTTTTTTACTGTATGAAGCACATTCTCAGGGGCTCATACAGAACCAAGCATTTCAATGTAATGTACTTTATACGTGACAAATAAAAGCAAACTTGAAACTTGTGAGATCTTATAACCATGCCCTCAGATATCCACGTCTCTGAGCGGATCTCGGCCTGTCTGTCCAACATCTCCGCCTGGATGACGACCAACCACCTCAAACTGAACCTAAGCAAAACAGAATTGCTCCACCTGCCGGCCAAATCCTCCCCCCTGACCGACCTTTCCATCATAGTCGAGAATGCAGCTGTGACCACGTCCCCGACCGCCAAGAACCTTGGTGTTGTCCTCGACGACCAGTTGAACTTCTCCACTCACATCGCAGTGACAACCAGAACCTGCAGATTCCTCCTGAGCAACATCAGAAGGATCCGCCCCTTCCTGACAAAAGAAGCCTTGACTACTGCAATGTACTGCTCGCTGGTCTACCGACCACCGCCACCAAGCCTCTTCAGCTCATTCAGAACGCAGCAGCCCGCCTGATCTCAAACCTACCGAAGTCAGCCCATGTCACCCCACTTCTCAGGGACCTGCATTGGCTCCCCATCGCCGCATGAATCCGCTTCAAGGTCCTCGACCTGGCATATCGTGCAGAGAAGGGAACGGCTCCCGCCTACCTCCGGTCAAGGGTCTCTAACTACACACCCTCAAGGCCCCTCCTCTCTACATCCTCTGGCCGCCTCATAGGCCAGGCAATCTGTGAGAAAAAAGGGCCCAACCTAGGACTAATTTCAACAGAATTAATTTGTGTTGTATTCAGCTCATGAAACCTTCCCATTTAACATACTAAAAATCTAGGAAAATCTAAGTGGTGGAACATTGTCAAAATCCATATAATCTGTGCATAGGTAAAAATGGATTTAGGGCAAAGATGTAGGTTTGAATATTCTACACAAAATGGAAAGAGAAAATGTTGCACAGTATACTTTCAGGAGAAAAGACCAGGCAGTTACCCTGGCAGACAAGCATGAAATCAAAGTTGATGGGGAGATGGTGCAAATCGCTCCTGAGCTTTTGTTCCAGCGCTACATGGCTGCTTCAGAACACATGGAGAACCGCAATGAAATTTTCAACCATGAATTGTGTGCACACCCTCCTGCATTGTTTGACAATATGGGGATGATGAGAAAAGCAAACAAACCAGCACATAATGGGCTCAACATGGACTACACCTGATGATAATTGCCCCTCACATGATGTTCAGTATGTTCTAGAAGACGGAGGCTCTCTCATGCAAAGGTTACCATGGCCTCGTGGAATGACCAATGGTGCCATTACAAAGATGTACATATAATATGTACAGAAGAAATATGGCCAATCAACTGTGATTGTATTTGATGGATATGAAGGCGGGGCATCTACTAAGGACAGCACCCACCAGCGTCGCAGGAAAGGACACATGGAGCCAACAATACATTTTACAGAAGTTATGATCTGTAAATCACAGAAGGAATCTTTTTTGTCAAATAAAGCCAACAAACAAAGGATGATAAATCTCATGGGGAGGAAGCTTGAGGAAGAGGGCTTCAGAGTTGTCCATAGTGATGGAGATGCCGACCTGTTGATAGTGCAGACAGCAGTGCAGGCGGCAAGAACACAAGTTCAAGTTTTCAAGTTTCTTTAATAGTTGT
Organism: Notolepis coatsorum; assembly: GCF_963971535.1. Taxonomy (NCBI): domain Eukaryota; kingdom Metazoa; phylum Chordata; class Actinopteri; order Aulopiformes; family Paralepididae; genus Notolepis; species Notolepis coatsorum. Next base: position 191,980,724 of record NC_140165.1, read on the forward strand.
CATACAGAAGTACAGAATACTTTTGTACAAAATGCTTCTTACTGTTGCGCTCCAGAGACTGTGCAAGACAAGATAAGTATGAAATAAAAACATAGTAAAATTAGAAGTAAAAAAAAGAGGTCACAGTTTTCAGTTTAGACATATGTACAATGTTCGATGCAGAATAGACGTAGTTACCATACAATATACAATACTGTGCAGTGTACTAATATACAATACTATATAGTGCAAGGCAGAAATGGAGAAATGGGACGAGGTGCAATTTAGGTACAATTCACAGTAGGTGTACGAGTTGTAGTGCAAATCCTTTATCAATAAATATAAAGTGTAAGTGTGTTTGTGTGATCTAAAGTGTGGAGAGTGGGTGCTGCAGTGTGTTGTTTGTTTGAGTGAGTGTGTGCGTGTGGGTGTGTGTGCTGTGTGCATTTGATGGTTGTTGCATAGTGATTATTGTTCGTTTAGCGATTATTGTTCGTTTAGCAGCCTGATGGCCTGGGGATAGAAGCTTCTTCTGAGTCTTTCTGTGCTCGCCTTAAGACTCCGGTATCGCTTGCCTGACCGCAGCAGTTCAAAGAGGCAGTTGTTCGGGTGGCTCGAGTCCTTAATAATTCTCTTAGCCTTCCCCTTGCACCGCTTGATGTAAATGTTCTGGAGGGTGGGAAGCCCCCCTCCAATTGTGCGTTCGGCTGAACGTGTCACTCTTTGTAGTCTGCTACGGTCTTGTGCAGTGCTATTCCCAAACCAGGAGGTGATGTTGCCGGTCAGGATGCTCTCTATTGTACATGAGTAGAAGTTCCTAAGGATCTTCTGACTGACTTGGAACTTCCTTAGGCGCCTGAGGAAGTAGAGGCGTTGTCGTGCCTTCTTCACAACACTGTCAATGTGTGTGGTCCATGTCAAGTCCTCGGATATGTGGGCTCCGAGGTACTTGAAACTGTTCACTCTCTCAACCGGTGCCCCGTCGATGCTGAGGGGGCTGTAGTCCTTGACCCCCGACCTCCTGAAGTCCACAATCATCTCTTTTGTTTTGCTGACGTTCAGGGAGAGGCAGTTCTCCTGACACCACTGTGACAGGTTCTCTACCTCTTCCAGGTAGGCCCTTTCGTCGTTGGCAGAGATCAGGCCCACCACTACTGTGTCATCAGCAAATTTGATGATGGTGTTGTTGTTCCGCTGTGCTACGCAGTCATGTGTGTACAGGGAGTAGAGGAGGGGGCTCAGAACACAGCCCTGGGGGGCCCCTATGTTGAGCGTGATGGATGAGGAGGTGCAGTTGCCGGCTCTTACCACCTGGGGTCTGCCCGTCAGGAAGTCCAAGACCCACTGGCACAGGTCATAGTTCAAGCCCAGGTCCCTGAGCTTGGCTATGAGTTTGGAGGGGACTATGGTATTGAATGCTGAGCTGTAGTCGATGAACAGCATTCTCACATAGTTCCCCTGCCTCTTGTCCAGATGTGATGCTGCTGTGTGCAGCACATGGGCTATGGCGTCCTCCGTGGACCTGTTGGGGTGATATGCAAATTGCAGAGGGTCCAGGTTGATGGGGAGGGAGGAACAGATGTAGCCCTTCACTAGCTTCTCAAAGCACTTCATGGCTATGGAGGTGAGGGCTACAGGGCGGTAGTCGTTGAGGCAAGCGGGCGTAGATTTTTTGGGTACAGGGATGATGGTGGACTTCTTCAGACAGGTGGGGATGACAGCCTGTTCCAAGGACAGGTTGAAGATGTCAGTGAATACCGGGGCCAGTTGGTCGGCACAGACTTTTAGGACGCGGCCGGGGATGCCGTCCGGTCCTGCTGCCTTCCTGATATTCACTTTTTTAAAGATCCGTCTCACCTCATGCTCTGTTACCCTGAACACTGAGTCTCCATCAGCAGACCCCCCCCCCCCCCCATTGCCGTGGTTTGTAGGCTGGTGTTGTTATTCACAGCCTCAAACCTCGCATAGAAGGAATTGAGATCATTTGCTAAGGAGATGTCACTGTTCAGTTTGAGGGGGGTTCCTTTGTAGTCTGTCATTGTTCTGAGGCCCTGCCACATGCCTCTAGAGTCAGCCTGTTCAAACTGAACTGAACTGAACAAGATACTGTTGTTGTTGTTGGTAAAGATACAGACCTGTTGGTACTGCTGTGCCACCATGCAAATGTAGAAAGCCGTAAGGTGTTCCTTAGACCAGAGCCCAAACAGGCTGCAAAAGAGATGAAAGTGTGGAACATTCACAACCTAAAAAAAATACCTAGGTAAGTAACAATGCCTGCGATTGTATCCTCTTGCAATATTGGGTTGTGATACTACATCAAGTGTCTATGGGTTTGGCAAAGGCACTGCTTTGAAGTTGATCAGAAAAGATCCAGACTTTCAGAAGCATGCAGCTGTTTTCAGCAATGAAGATTCAACAAAGAGGGAAATTGAAGAAGCTGGCCAAGCTGCAGTTCTGACTATCTACAGCAGTGGAAAAGAGTATAACATTGATCGCCTTCATCATGAATGATTTTGTCAAAAGGTTGCAACAAGTTCAATCTTTGTGCATCCTCAAGTGCTTCCCCTACAGCATCTGCCACAAAGTACCACAGTTTCAAAGTGTACTTGCATGTACAAGACTGGCTAGGTCGGGCAGGACTGAGTCCAGCTGATTAGGGCTGGCATCTGGAAGACTCATTCCAATAGAAATTGACCTTCCTCCATGAATTATTTTTATTTCTCTTATTACTCTGGATTATATACCACAAAACTGAACGTTATTGGCATATATTGGAGCGCAGTTAGTTTGTCTCCCCTATTGTGAACATTTAGCAACCATCCGATTTGAAATCAGTTTAAAAATGGCGGAGCTGTCGCAATAATAAAAAACCTACTGTACATACAGTAGATTTCATTCTCTGTTTATGCAGCCATTTAACACAAACGGATGACCCTCATGCATTACAAATTTGCATCAAATTCAAAACAGAGTGATGCACAAAATAACTTAAAAGAAATAATCATTGATAATTATCAAATCTCGTAACTTGGAATATACCTGTACACCCCTCTGTATTACTGCTAAATGATGTTTTTGAGTGTGCAGTACATCCACAGCTAAAGAGATTGGTTTTTATCGGGTATCACAGTGGCTAAAAAGCTGATAGCATCACGATGGTTCCAACCGGAAAAAATTTGCCGAAAGGTCTGGATTATTACATATCTCGATGTGATCTATCAAGAAATATCTACAGCAAGAATTTTGGGTCTCAATGAATCCAAAATGACATTGTGGTTAGAAGTGGTGGAGAAAATAAAAGCTAGCATATAATGGTAATGTCTGGTTAGGAGCGAGGGAAAATGGATGGATTATCCAATGGGGGGTCCGGGGGGGGGGGGGGGGGGGTACGAGCTGGAGCATATGTGTGTAGGTTTTTAGATAACAGGTATTAAGGGTATATCCTATATATGACAATTAACTAAAATGTGATTTCATTGGATGTGCACTGTCAACTAATGCTTGTGTATCTTATCGTGTGTTGTCATGTTTGTTTATATGTTTGTTTAAAAAATAATAAAAAAAATTAAATACAAAAAAAAAAAAAAATCATTTAACACAATGAATAAAGTGTGCATGAAATAATAGGGGAAAGAAAACGTTAGGAACTTGTTACATTCACCCACACAAGGGCTGAGGACTCACCCCCCCCCTCTCTCTCTCACACACACACTCTCCCAGCTCTATTTTTCTCTTGCCCCTTCCTCATCTCTTTCACCCCCCCTCTCTCTTCTCTCTCTCTCTCTCTCTCTCTCTCTCTCTCTCTCTCTCTCTCTCTCTCTCTCTCTCTCTCTCTCTCTCTCTCTCTCTCTCTCTCTCACACACACACTTCGAGTCAGAAACAAACATAGTATCAATGAGAGTATCAATAATACACCTGAGTGAAGTCTAGTAAAACATTATTATAATTCTTTGTCCAAAATGTTAATTGTGCGTTAAAAAAATAGTGGTGTTAAAGGAATTGTGCGTTAATAACGCGTTAACTTTGACAGCCTTAATATATATATATACTGTATATTAACTGTATATTAACCTCTCTCTCTCTCTCCATCTCCCTCTCTCTCTCTCTCTCTCTCTCTCTCTCTCTCTCTCTCTCTCTCTCTCTCTCTCTCTCTCTCTCTCTCTCTCTCTCTCTCTCTCTCTCTTCCTCTCTCTCTCTCTCCAGTGTAGCTCTCCTCTCCCAGGCCTGAGGAGTCAGGATACGTGTTGCAGAGGCATAGGGAAGGCCTGGGGCATCAACGAGTGTGTTCTGTGTCCTCCTAACAAAGGTACACCTCTTAAATACTTTCTCTGAACCTGCACATCAAATCACATGTACATAGGATTCAGATATTATAAAGGTTCAGTATGCTTCTGATATTGGCTTATTACCAGTATATATTACAAAAAACATATTCTGTCCCCTACCAGAGACTGTCTGGCTACCTATTACAACAGTGACATAACTAAATCACACTGTCTGGCTATCTATTGCAGCAGAGATTTAACTAAACCTCACTGTCTGGCTATCTATTACAGCAGAGATATAACTAAATACCACTGTCTGGCTACCTATTACAACAGAGATATAACTAAATAACACTGTCTGGCTACCTATTACAACAGAGATATAACTAAATAACACTGTCTGGCTACCTATTACAACAGAGATATAACTAAATAACACTGTCTGGCTACCTATTACAACAGAGATATAACTAAATAACACTGTCTGTCTACCTATTACAACATTTATATAACTAAATCACACTGTCTGACTACCTATTACAACAGAGATATAACTAAATCTAGCTTCTTCTTGGCTATTGACAACTTTATGAACATGCCCGATGCTCACAAATACACACTTTCTCTCTTACACATACACACATACACACGCTTAATAAAAAAATATACACTCTCTTTCATGCCCATCCTCCTCTCTCTCTCTCTCTCTCTCTCTCTCTCTCTCTCTCTCTCTCTCTCTCTCTCTCTCTCTCTCTCTGTGTTTCTGTGAACAAAGCGTTTCCATTCGTAGAATCCTGAAGTTTTATGGTTGTAATATTCTGGACATATTCCATCAGGACCTTACATAACCATCTGACATTATCACACACACACACGCACACACGCATGCACACGCATGCACACACACACACACACACACACACACACACACACACACACACACACACACACAGTATCACAATGTTCTGTTGCAGAGCTGACTAACAACTAAAGAATGTAGCTCTGTTGGACTTGGCTTTAACACACACACACACACACACACACACACACACACACACACACACACACACACACACACACACACACACACACACACACACACACACACACACTCAGAGAGACTTGGACTTGGAAACACACTCTTTCTTACATGCATGCATGCACAATCACACACACATACTAACATATACACAATATTGATTAGAAATTCGAATTATACATAATTTACGCACACACACACATATTATGTACATGCATGCAATGAATACACACACACCACATCTCTTAACACACAGGGGTTGTAACCGTATTGGATCAGTATATGGCAGGAAGCCTCTTGGCATCTCAGGGGGCTTTCTCACTCACCCATTCGGGTCCGTTCCGATCCGTTCTGGTCCGATCCGTCTCTGAGTGCGAACTCCCCCCCCCCTCTCCCCCCTCTAGTTTGTGTACACACTTCAAGTCTTGGTGCGCTCCGGGTTCTGTTTACGGTTTGCGTTTTGAGCGCGTACGCTTGCCGTATGCGATGATGTCACCCTCGAAAATGTAAACACAGGAAGTGTTAACATAGCGCTGGATACTGGATGCTGAAATAAACAAATAACCAATAAATATGAAGTTATATTTGAACCTCTGTTGTCAAGCCTTTTCAATATAACCCACCCCCTTTTCTCACGAATGGATGCTGTTGTAGAGTCCGCGTTTGAGCGTTTCCCAGGGCTAACGCTAAGCTAACGGCTAACGCTAGTTAGCTTAGCCTATTACTAGTCTAGTATAGCCACTGTAGCACTTATTTTTCAGCAAAGAACGTGCAATAAACAAAACGGATACATTCACTGTGTGTTCTGCCTCTCATTTGTTGATGAAACAAAACTAACATCAACACAATTGAACACCAAAAGCGGAGTTTAGTCTCATCGGCGCATATTTTGTTAGCTTACATGCTAACGTGAATGGAATATGCCAGTATAACAGTATAGCTAACGTTAGTTAGCCAGCCAGCACCTAACGGCTAACGCTAGTTAGCTTAGCCTGTTCAGCAGCTAACATTACCCCATCGCTCGTGGCAATTATATTGCATGTCATTGATCTACTGGTCGACCACGGCCGACTGGTTGGGCACCACTGGTCTAATGCTGGAAATAAATGCATTCGAACAAGAAACCAATGTATAGACATAGCAATGGCAAACAAAATTGCCAGGCCTAATGCGAGCCAGGGAAGTGCTGTGCTTTGTAACGTGGCTTCATGTTTTCATCCACTGAGCTGTGAGGCTCCACATGCTTGTTGTTGAGGTCTGAACTCGCAAATTGCCCATAAATATCGTTTTTGTGGGTATTGTCCAGTTGTTGCTGTGTGGTTTTATCTGCCCAAAATTCAAGCAAGCATGAAAGCATTACAGAAACGACATTGTGTGTGTCACGCCCCCCGCTCCCACTGGCCCGCACCCGAGACCACCTATTTCATCGGTCCAGGTTCAGTTCCCCCGGGGACGAATCAGCAGGGGCGGGGATGGGGGGGAGCGTTCTCACTCAGACGGACACACCCCTTTTGGGTGCGAAACGGCGCTGATTCGACCCCGAATGGTGAGTGAGAAAGGCCCCTGAGCATATCACATCAACTGTCAAATCAGAATAATGACACAATGCCTTTTAATAACTACCCCACAACTATTAACCATTAGATAGATAGATAGATAGATAGATAGATAGATAGATAGATAGATAGATAGATAGATAGATAGATAGATAGATAGATAGATAGATAGATAGATAGATAGATAGATAGATAGATAGATAGATAGATTAGTGTTGTTACTTTCAGTTAGAGACAATCTAGGACTCATTAGTGATGTTACTGTCAGCTAGAGACTTATATATGACCTCATTAGTTATGTTACTGTCAGCCAGAGACTTATATATGACCTCATTAGTTATGTTACTGTCAGCTAGAGACTTATATATGACCTCATTAGTTATGTTACTGTCAGCTAGAGACTTATATATGACCTCATTAGTTATGTTACTGTCAGCTAGAGACTTATGACCTCATTAGTTATGTTACTGTCAGCTAGAGACTTATACATGACCTCATTAGTTATGTTACTGTCAGCTAGATACTTATATATGACCTCATTAGTTATGTTACTGTCAGCTAGAGACTTATATATTACCTCATTAGTTATGTTACTGTCAGCTAGAGACTTATATATGACCTCATTAATGATGTTACTGTCAGCTAGAGACTTATATATGACCTCATTAGTTATGTTACTGTCAGCTAGATACTTATATATGACCTCATTAGTTATGTTACTGTCAGCTAGAGACTTATATACGACCTCATTAATGATGTTACTGTCAGCTAGAGACTTATATATGACCTCATTAGTTATTTTACTGTCAGCTAGAGACTTATATATGACCTCATTAGTTATGTTACTGTCAGCTAGAGACTTATATATGACCTCATTGGTGATGTTACTGTCAGCTAGATACTTATACATGACCTCATTAGTTATGTTACTGTCAGCTAGAGACAGTATAGGACCCATTAGTGATGTTACTGTCAGCTGTGTGTCTGTCTGTCTGTCTGTCTGTCTGTCTGTCTGCACAGCGACATTGATTTCTTTTAACAATTCCCTCTTCTCTGCTTTTCCTTGCCCCATCATGTAAGAGATGGACTGATGGTAAGGGAGAGGTAGAGACAGAGAGGGGCAGCGACAGAGATGGTGAGGAGATAAAAAAAGAGACTGAAAGAGAGAGAGAGGAGAAAGGAGCGAGGGATGGTGAGATACAGAGAGCATTATGTTTGTCACCCCCTTTCGGAGTCGTTGACCCAGAAACATAAATAATAATGATTTTTAATAATAGTCCTCTGACTGACCTAAACCAGACCTCAAATAATGATTTAATTTCAGTTTGATCTGAAGCAGACCTCGGGACAGGTTGTCACGGTGACGGGCCAGGACAGAACAGCTGGTCTCTGGGAGAACATTCCAGGTTCCACGTTCTACTGGATCCTAATAGTTGTTCTATTCTCAAACTGTTCTCTTCCTTCTGCTGGGGGTTCTGTGCCTCACAGAGGGGCACCTCAATGGCAGCAGCTGCACGAAAGGTGTGCATCCTCTGCTCAGATGTTCTGGAAGCCTGGCCATATTTATTAGTTACAAATAATGATGTTGATCAGTAGAGTCCTTTCTCAGCTCAATCCACACTGTTTCCTATACTAGCTATGGCCACAAACCAGGGGTGCAGCATCTCATTTCCCTAGTCAGTGTGAAGCAGAAGGCAGAGGCAAGTAGGCAGTAAGCAGAAGACTAAAGATGGCGTCCTGCTACACGGTGGGTAAACACACACCTTTTCAAACCTGTAGACTGTTGTAACGTTGCTCAATTCTTTAATGTTGCTTAATTAAAAGAATGATCAACCAATAGTATGGAGTCAGCCCAACAATATAAAATAGTGCCATCTGCCTACAGATGGACATTACAGGTATTTAAAGACCGGACAATATCATTGATATAAAGTGTGAAAAGGACTGGTCCTAAAATCGAACCTTGCGGGACACCTTTTGTTATTGATAAAAATGCAGATTGAACATTACCCGCTTTCATGCACTGCTTTCTATCAGAGAGGTAGTGGAAGCATTAGGGTCACACCCAATACTCAGCAGTCTATGTAAAAGCAGGGAATTATCAACTGTATCAAAGGCTTTTGACAGGTTGAAAAACAGAGCAGCACATTGCTTTTTTTTTATCGTTTATACATTTGTTAGCAGATGCACATGATTATATTCAGGTTTTATGGCTTAAAAGCTACCCAAATTCCCATTCTTATTCACTGACATGCAGCTAATTTTCATTTTCACAAATCACTGCAAAGTCAATGGGGTCAAGCTCCTGTCTGTACAAGCTGAAGCTCAGTGCACGCAAAATAGATTTCAGAGCTTCAATCAGCTTGTACAGACAGGAGTGGGACCCCATTGACTTTGTATTGGTTTGTGGCTAACTAGCATGAGGAACAGCATCGATCAACATCATCATTTGTAAGTAAGAAATATGGCAAGCGTTCCAAAAATCTGAACTATCCCTAAGGTGGACCAGCCAAATGAGCATTCACAAATGTTGATTTCAGTGGGAATGACCGTAACTATCAACTCAGGTTCTTTGGTCTCTGCCTTTAATCTCAACAGGTCCACCTTAACTGCTAATTTCTTGTGTGGCACCAAAGAAAAATCTTCTTCATATACTTCCTGTCTTCCTGTGTGTATCTGAGTGCTGGTGTCATGGTGGGTGTTTAATTGATTAATTGATACAGTGATTATTATCAGGTCTTGGCAACAGTAGCTGCCCTGCTGGCTTTGACAGAGCCAATGGAACACAGTGTGTTGGTGAGTCACACATTCACACACACACACACACACACACACACACACACACACACACACACACACACACACACACACACACACACACACACACACACACACACACACACACACACACACACGCTCACATGCACAAACTACACAAAAATCGAAAAAAAACCAGTATGTTAATCAATCGTTTTAGAGGACTGTTTTCAGTGTTCACTTATGTGGAATAAAAACGTAATTTAATGTGAAATTATGTGCCTCTTCCACATACCGCATTGTGCCAAATATAAGACCATGTTTTCCCCCACAAATTATGGAATGTGAGGTTGTCTTATAATCAGGCTCTAGAGATTTGAAATGTCAGGGACGGACGTCTCATTCCACTGTTGGGGACTTCTGAATTTCCTGAAGGGGACACAACATTTTCCGTGTATTGTATTTTGCTGTGCTGTCTGGCACTTTAAGATAAGATAAATATGCACTTACATATTTAGAATGTATCAAGATGAATAGATACCCCAACAGCAGGTGCACTTACACTTCACAACAATGCACTGGCTTTATCATGTATCACAGTGGATGCAGGCTATGATAGTAGTGTGTCAACATCTTCATGGCAGGTGGAAAAATAGCTAAGCTAACGTTTCTCTCCATTTCTCTCCCAATCACTCACAGCACACACACATGCACACTCGCACCTCATAAGTAGTAAATAGGGACAATAGCAGGTTTGCCCCCAAAGACACAAAACCTGAGTGAGTCTTGTTGCAAAGCTTACAGATGACCCCCCAAAACACACAACCTGAGTGAGTCCTGTTACTAAGCTTACAGATGACTAGGCATGTGCCGGTATGACATTTTGATGGTATGATAACCTTGGGCAAAAATACTACGGTTTCGCGGTATATAACGGTATAAAAAAATCTGCTTTTCTGTAAGTGTTATTTATGAATGTGTGAAGACTGTCTGTATTACACACAGAGGGAACTGTCTGACCACTTTCAAACTAAGTACAGAATAAAAAATACTTCCAAATAAACGTTCATGATTATGTCAGAGTCAGAGATTTTATTTGCCATGTATGGACGAATCCACATTGGAATACAGGTACAGAGCAACACAGTGTGTCTACAACTAGTCCAATACAGGAGCAGAGTAGAAACAGCACAGGAAAAAAAACACAGACAGTATTAAAGGACAAATGCTAAGGTTGATATCAACCAAGTTCCAAGTTCCCCTAAAGTGCATATCATAGTAAAGTGCATAATGCATAGAGGCACAATTTACAGTAAAAGTGCATATAATCAAAGTGCGTGATGCACAGATACACAGAAACAGCACTTCCACAACCTGACTAATAACACACCAAAATAAAATAAGATAATATACAAATCTAGCCTTTGGAGTTATTCAGGCTGCGCACAGCACTGGGGAAGAAACTCTTAGTAAACCGAGAGGTAGAGCATGTGATAGAGCGGTAGCGTCTGCCCGACGGGAGGGGGACAAAGAGGCCTGCGGCTGGGTGACCAGAGGGGTCGTTGATGATGCCAGAGGCACAGGAAAGCAGCCTGGCACCATATATCTCTTCTAGAGCTGGCAGGCTAACCCCAATTGTCTTGCGTGCGAGACGCACAATTCTGTTCAGAGATTTCTTCTCCTTGTCTGTAATGTTACCAAACCATATAGTACAGGAGGAAGTAAGAACGCTCTCAATCACACAGCGATAGAAGTTATGTAGAATCACCCTGTTATTAGTGAACTCTTTCAGTTTCCTAAGAAAGAAAAGACGTTGCTGGGACTTTTTAACAATAGTTCTGGTATTGGAGTGCCAGCTCAGGTCATTTGAAATAGTGACCCCAAGAAATGTAAAACTGCTCACCATCTCCACCTCTGAGCCATTTATGGTAATGGGGAGATGGGATACCTTGTCTAAAATCAATGACTAGCTCCTTCGTTTTGGAAGCATTCAGGGTGAGGTTATTGGTCTCACTCCACCTAACTAGGTTCTGCACCTCTGATCTGTAAAATGACTTGTCATTTGAGTTTATACGCCCAATGACAGTGGTATCATCAGCATACTTTACTATCAGATTGTTATCATAGGAAGCAGTACAGTCATGAGTGCAGAGAGAGAACAGTAAAGGGCTGAGAATGCAGCCTTGTGGCAAACAAGTACTTAAAACAATTTCATCAGACATATTGTTTCCAATCCTGACTCTTTGAGGTCTCAAAATGAGTTTGTGGATCAGATTAGATGGAATAAGCGTATTAAAAGAGCTATAATCGATCAAAAGCATTCTAACATAGACGTTTTTCTTATCTAAGTGTTCATACACAGGATTAAGAGCTAAGGAAATAGCATCATCTACCTATCTAATTTTCTTGTAGGCGAACTGCCAGGGATCAAGACAGGTAGGAATCTGACCTTTTATATAATTCAGCACTAGCCGCTCTAAACATTTCATTAAAACTGAGGTTAGAGTTCCGGGGTTGTCACCAGCTTGGCTGGCCGTCTGCACTGATACAATTGGCTGTATCAGAGGGTGGGAGAAGCTGGCGGGGTGGGTCCGGGTCGTTGTAAACAGCGACTCCTACAGTTCGGTCGGGGCGCCTGCTAAGCGCGGATTGGACGTGAGGGGGATTGTGTGGTCCTCCCACACGCTACGCCCTCTCAATGAGAATCCGCGCTGCCAGGTGAAAAGAAGCGGTGATTGGCTGGACGTGTGTCGGAGGAAGCACGTGGTAGCCTCCACTCTCCCAGATGATCTGACTGTGGGGGGTAAGTGCGCAGCGATCAGGAAGGGACTGGGAATTGGCATACGACTAACATTGGGATGGGAGAAAATCGGAGGAAAAATGGAGGAAAAAAAAAAAAAAAAAAATGAGGTTAGAGCAATAGGTCTGTAATCATTAAGACAAGTCACAGGTGATTTCTTAGGAACCGGAATGATAGTAGATTCCTTGAAGCTCCTTGGAACAAGGCGGCGCTCCAGTGACATATTAAAAAGGTCTGTGAGCACAGGGGCAAGCTGCTCAGAGCAGAGTCTGACGGCCCTGGGAGGAATGCCTCACGGGCCAGTGGCTTTCCTAGCCTTAGTACTGGACAGGACCTTGCACACCTCATGTTCTGTGACAGTCAGCCCAGACAAGTCACTGGAGTTGGAAGGAATAAAAACAGGATGCTCGTGTTACTTTCATCAAATCTGGAGTAAACGTTATTCAGTCTACCAGTGATCACCTCCAGCGGAGGCGAGGCCCCTGGGCTTGTAGAAAGTGATAGTGTTCAGGCTACATGTATAGGCTACATGTCAAAAGGGCAATATGTTTTGTTAGTGTAATCTACTTGCACCAATGTATGTTATATAGCCTAGTAATATTCTTACTGGATTAAACATACATAGGCTAACCAGGCTAAACAGTTGACATTTATGACAGGCATTTTCCGAAGTTCATGATTCGAAATGTTTACCGCCGAAACCTACCATCTGAACGTAATAGTGGTTTTGACACTGCAATGTTTTCAAACCGAGGTAAACCGTGAAATCGGTAACCGGCCCATGCCTACAGATGACCCCCCTCCAATCTCTAGAGCACTAATATAAGACAACCTCTTATATTCTCGTCTCATATTCGGGCCAATACAGTAATATCACTAAACAAAGGCTTTTTTCTTTAGTAATGTAAACACCACACTGAGTGAGTGAGCCTCTGTGTGTGAATTACTGAGTGAATGAGTGAGTCTATATGCATTTTGTGTTTGTTGGTTTGCGTGAACTACCTACCATCTATCTGTATGTGCGTCAGTACACCTACATTCCCTGGTTTACTGTTTGTGAGTGTGAGTGTGAACATGAATTCACATTCCTGCCCCTGTGTGTGTGTGAGTGTACATGTATGTGTGTGTGTGTGTGTGCGTACATGTATGTGTGTGTACATACATGTATGTGTGTGTTTGTGTGCATGTATGTATATATGTATGAATGTGTGTGTGTGTGTGTGCATGTATGTGTGTGTGCGCGCGCGTGCCTGTGTGTGTGTGTGTGTAGATGTGAATGAGTGCGTCCAGCCTGGTCTGTGTGAGAATGGACTCTGTGTGAACACCAGGGGCAGTTTCAGCTGTGTGTGCAGGTCGGGGTTCATCCTCGACGCCTCGCACGGAATCTGCATCTGTAAGTAGTGCACGCACACAAACAACGTTCCAGAACGCCTTGGCATGTCGGAATGCCGCTGTCGTCTCAGCCGCCGGCTTGGGAATGAACCTGGGAATAGCACAGATTCTGGGATTGGTTTTCCCCAAACGAATCTCGGCACCGAGCTCATCTTTGCTCCAATAAATGGAATGTTTTAAGATAAATACACATTTGAAATTGATCTATTGAACGTCAATGGGAACTATTTGTTCTTGGCTATTTTGGGACTATTTGTTCTTGTTTTTGGGTGTTAATTGCTGACATTACTAGGTAAATAAAGCTGTGAGATCCCTCTTGCTCCCATTGAAAATAACATGAGCTGTATTGAACTTATTTTTGTAAATTTACTAATTTACTAATTTACCAAGTAGCTAGCTAACAATAGCAGAAATGAAAGTGAGAACACCAAATTGCAAAAGTCAGAATTCAGAATTAAGATATTGGGCAAGGGAGGGACATTTTGCCGCAACCGCTACATACAAATGTTATCTATATCACCTTTAAGGAAAACACATTTTCTCTCCATTTCTCTTATTTAAACACATCTTTTTTAATAGTGCAACTGGACTCTTTTATCTCCATTGAAGATCTGTGGAGCTGAGTTGTTTTGGTGCAGAGATGTTTGGGAGAATCAAAGCGGTCTGGTTATTCCAACTGGCATTCGTTCAACTGGAGGAGACGTTGTTGTGGTTGAATGCTGGTTCGCCTGAAGGCTTGTCTGCTCTGTGTGTGGGCCTGGTGGTGTGACACCATCTGCCGGTGGGACTCTCTCTTCTGGAGAGAGGTGTGTGTCGAAGGCAAAGACAAGCTTTTATAGTTTGTGTAAAGGAGATCCAGCTCTCTCTGTCATGTTCATTCTCTTTCTACCATTGTCTCTCAGTCACTACATCTCTCTCTCTCTCTCTCTCTCTCTCTCTCTCTCTCTCTCTCTCTCTCTCTCTCTCTCTCTCTCTGTGCGTGCTCAACGGCTGTGATGCTGTGAGTCTGTTGGTGAATGCAGCTTCTGCCTCCTAATGACAGAAACATATCGCCCTCTCTCACCTCCCGTCTACAGCCTTGTTCTTGGGAAAGCCAACGTCTTGGCTCTAATGATGTTATTATTTCTCTGTCTGTCTGTCTGCAGTGCTGGCTAAAGCCTGAACACCGGGGCTTTTTCCTTTAATCAGTTGGTGGGAGTGCTCTCTCTCTTGATCTCTCTCTCTGTTGATCTCCAATGCCTCTCACCCCCTCCTCCCTGATACCAGGCTTGCTCCATGGTGTAACATTTAACTGCTTTAAATGTTGTCTGATCTATGGCCTCTCATTCGCTTTGCATTACTTTCTGAGCTTCGATAATCCAATCACATGACAGAAAACCTAGGCAGAAATGTCTTTTCCATGTTAAACCACTAATGAAAAGACGAGTTTAACAAGGGTTTTATATATTAATATATAACAAATTAAATAATATTCTGCTAAAAAGAAGTTTAGTAAGGGTTGTATCTTATAATATATAACAAATGAAAGTTTCTTGTATTAATTAGGGCTGGGACTTTAACGCGATAATTTCTATTAATAAAAAATACAGAAAAATGTGTATGTTAAAAGAAAATTAAAAATAAATTGTATTGCTC
>NC_140165.1:192001147-192088647 GCF_963971535.1 Notolepis coatsorum
CCCTGTCCTGGTCGCTGACAACTTACCCCCCACAGTCGGTCTGGGAGAGTGGAGGCTACCACGTGCTTCCTCCGACACACGTCCAGCCAATCAACCGCTTTTTTTCACCTGGCAGCGCGGATTCTCACTGAGAGGGCGTAGCATGTGGAAGGATCACACTATCCCACTTAGATCCTATCCGCGCTTAGCAGGCGCCCCGACCGAACTGTAGGAGTCGCTGTTTACAACGACCCGGACCCACCCCGCCAGCTTCTCCCACCCTCTAATACTGCCAATTGTATTAGTGTGAACGGCCAGCCAAGCTGGTGATACAAGCTGTGAGCTGGATTCGAACAGGCGAATCCAGCTGCTCCGGGGTTGGTGACGAACGCAATCTCCGTTACGCCACCTGACCGCGTAACCATATATATTCTAAATAAATCGGATATTTGTGGTATCTGATAACGGAACTCAAGGTGTGGAGACTATTCTTTGGATGGAGCGCATACGGAATCACACCCCCAACTACCACTAGAAGCGGACCCAGGCAGAGGCCGCTACAATATGATATGATATAAGGTATACTGGTCCGTCCGCGAGGATAGCGAGGAGTCGGATAGCCATTAAATGCCATTTGAGAATTAATGCAAAGCGACGGCCTATAGCCTATACATATTATTTAATGTTTTCATAAGCGTAAAAATACAACAGCTAGATTAATGATCAAGTTAGTTTATTGTGCAGGGTTCGCAGGGCTGTGTCATGTGCTATTATATATGCGCAAGTTACTATTGCATAATGTAGGCTATGGGCTGGCTGCTATTATATGTAATTCATAGAGGCTAGCTAATACCGACAACAAAACAGATTGTATCATATGCCTCTACACACATCATATTATACCCGGTAGCCAATCCATATTCCAGCATGGTTATAATAATGACACACCAACGCGCCAAACAGACAGTGGTTAACGAACGGTCTTTATTAGTATTTTGAGCTGTCCAGGCAGAATTGCAGCAATGGTCTTAGGGAGTCCTTGATATCTGACCATGTACAAGTCCATGTACAAGTCCGCCAGCATTTTATTTATTATCCCATAACACGGGTTGTCCGGTTGTGTCTTCTTGGTTCGGCAGCGCCTCTGTGAACAATCTTTCAGAGTTTGCTCGGGTCAGTCCATTATTTCACATCCCATGGGGGTGTTCCATTACCATATATGGATAATCGGGGCGGTTCTGGTATGCAAATACGTAAAACCGTGCACGAGCTGCAGCGTAGGATCAAAGTGATATTTATCAAGACAGGTGTGCGTACGACCTGTGTACGCACGTGTGATAAATCCAGTTTTTTTTGTGCATACACACATTCTAAATTATGTGCTTAAGAACAAAGATAGAACACTTTCTAAGAATTGTTGATAAATGAGGGCCCAGGGCTCTATGAGCCAGTTTTTGCAAAAGGCTATGACACTATTTTTTGTAGCACTCTGCTTCATGTTGAGTATGTTAAGTACGTAAATAAAGCTATATAAATGATAACCATTTGATATAATTTATGTTTTTTACATTAGTAATTCATTTAACTTTTTGGTAATAAATTAATCTAAGCAACAAAAAATCCGAGGAGCTGGTTGGGAGCCGAAAGAGACGGCTCTCTTTAGTGAGCCGAGCTAAAAGAACCGGCTCTCTAAAAAGAGCCAGAATTCCCATCACTAGCGTTTTCACCAATCAACCAATACATTGTTGGAAAGTTGAATTTGCAGCCTTTCGATCGTCACCCCACTCAACCTATTGCGTAATTCCATTCTCGAGTTACAAGATGAAACATCCGACCAGCGTCATTTGACAAGCCGTTCAGACGAGTGACCACGTCCGGTTGTGAGCAGTCCTGAACTGACTAGTGACCAATCACCGCTGATAACGAATATGATTGACCACCGTTGTAGCCAAGGAGCGTCTGCTCCGAAAGCGATCGCAGATGGGCTCTCAGAGTGGGGGAAGGTGATACAAGTCCTTTGTTTTGACTCGAGAGGTGAAATGAATGGCAGTGGACGGCCATTTTGGATAATTACGCTGAATTAATGCCGGTACGCACATTACAAAAACCTTTGTGAAATGCTTGAAACACAAATTTGCCTTTTTATAAACTTTGGACCAGTAAGACTTCAGGCTATGGAACCGTTATTTTTTCCAGCTCCTACCTCTCAGCTGGAACTTAAAAACAGGCATCTGGCAACCACTAAACAGAAATGTGAGTACACAAAACTTTTACTTCAGTGTGTTCAAACCTCTGTTACTTAGAGTTACTTTGAGTGCTAATTACTTGTTAATTAGCACTCAAAGTGATTTTTCTTTATTTTGTAAGAAACTTTGGAATGTTACCTTTCAAAAGAGTCCTTTGCGCTATATATATATTATTCCTAACATTGCTGCACTTTGTAAAAAATTGCCTTGATCTGTTGGTCTGTGTAGTAGCTAATAAACAAGATTGTGCTGCTTAAACTTATGTATAATGTATATACATTGATTCACTCGTATACCAAAATCCATTTGAATTGAAAAATTTTGCTTTTCACATCAAATATTGATATGCGTTTAAAATGCGATTCATTTAGATTAATTAACAATCAAGTCTCAAATTAATTTGATAAAAACTTTTAATTGAGTCCCACCACTAGTATTAATATATAACTAGTAGGGGTGTAACGGTACACAAAAACCAGGTACCTCGGTTTTGAAGTCAAGGTTTGGTACGGGTTTTCGGTACAGTGGGGGAAAGTTTGGCTTTCCATGTTCCGCTCAGGGGTGATGTAGTGTGCAGTAACTAGGCTGTCAACGAATATTCTATATTGAAATTATTAATCGACTTGTAAAACATTTAAAAAAAAATTATTATTATTATATTAGATTGTGAAAAACAACTGCCCCCGGTGGGCGGTCGTTAGTGGTTAACATACCGTTGTATTCGTTCGGTACACTACACAGCTGTTCGGTACGGTACGGTACACACTGAAACGGTTCGGTTCGGTACGGATACGTTTACCTTTACACCCTAACTAGTGAAAAGATATTCTGCTAAAAAGGACAAGATTAGCAAGGGTTTTATCTTGTATTAATATATAACTAATGCAAATATATTCTGCTAAAAAAAACAGGTTTGGTAAGGATTTAATATTTTAATATATAACTAATTAAATAATATTTAGCAAAAAAAAATTAGTAAGGGTTTTATCTTGTGTGGTGATATTTGGTGTTTGTTAACAGGCTGGTGTTTCTGAACGGGCTGGTGTTTCTGAACGGGCTGGTGTTTCTGAACAGGCTGGTGTTTCTGAACGGGCTGGTGTTTCTGAACGGGCTGGTGTTTCTGAACGGGCTGGTGTTTCTGAACGGGCTGGTGTTTCTGAACGGGCTGGTGTTTCTGAAGGGGCTGTTGTTTCTGAACAGGCTGTTGTTTCTGAAGGGGCTTTTGTTTCTGAACAGGCTGGTGTTTCTGAAGAGTCTGGTGTTTCCGAAGGGGCTGATCATGGGAGCATTCTGCATGTGTGGCCTCATCTCCATTCCAGTCTTCTGTTGGACTTATAGATGCATGTCTTCGTAAGGCCATGGCCCTGTCACTTTAACATTTTGCCTGACCTCTGCTCTCCTCTCCTCCCAGCCCAGAGTGTGATATCTGAGGTGAAGGGTCAGTGTTACAGGGTGTTGGGTGCAGGTCTGGGTCCATCTTCCTGCTCCCTTCCCATCCTCAGAAACATCACCAAACAGATATGTTGCTGCAGCCGTGTGGGCAAGGCCTGGGGAGCCAGCTGTCAGCGCTGCCCTTACTTTGGATCAGGTAAGTAAAAATAGATCACAATGAGGTTTATTTAGTATATTTGCACAGTACAAGGAATTTGTACAACAATAGATAACAATACAATATATATATATATATATATCTCTCTCTCTCTCTAGTTGCATTTAAGGAGATCTGTCCAGCAGGGCCTGGCTACCACTACTCAGCCTCAGCGCTCCAGTTCACCCAGAGAGTAGCTGAACACCTGCCCTCTGGAGGCGCGCCCCTGGTAGCACAGACCACTGGGACTGGATCTACCAGCCATACACAGACTTCTAATACAGGTATTTACCAGCTACACACAGACCTCTAATACAGGTATTTACCAGCTACACACAGACCTCTAATACAGGTATTTACCAGCTACACACAGACCTCTAATACAGGCAAGTACTTGTTTTGAAAAGACGTTTCTGTTGTCAATACATTCATTGGACCTCATTCTGGAACATGTGCATAAGTATCTTCGTAACTATCTTTGTACTAACAAATTTACGAAAATCCTCCTCCGAATTCCTGAACACGTGAAACGGTGACCAAAATCATCGCAGCTGGGTCCCATGAATGAAAATTATCACATTTTACAGCACAAATACTGTACAATACAACGAAAATAAGTTTGGCATCCAACCAGAGTGCAAAGGTAACAGTAAAGTGCAATAGTAAAAGGCTTCATTTGGGATAAATAGTTGGTGATTCCGTTCACGTCGATTCTACAGACATCCTCGGAATTAAATAATTATAATAATAAATACAACAATATTTGTATCATTAACAATTACATTTTACATTTATAGTCATGACTCAACGTACCATGTCCGAAAATAAATAAATAAGAACTAAACGCAATCACGTGGATATAGCTATAGTGGAATAGACTGTATTAATATTCCATATACCGTCTTTTATTTATTGTTGGTTTTATTTATTTCTTACATTGCTTAGAACGCACATCTAAGAGCCAGTGGAGAAACGGTTTGGTGATGATGCATAAGGCAGATGCACTCAGCTCACACACACACATAAATAATAGAGAACAAGACGCTATATGGAATATCTGTTATGGTTTGTAACCGACCCCAATCGCACAACACAAGACAGGTATGAGAGTAAGCCAAGAACAGGGCATTTATTGAATACAAACAAAAAGCGGCACTGTCCCTTTAAGGGAGAACACAAAATACTGGAAACAAGAATTAGGGAAAATTGGCACTGTGCCTTTAAGAGGCGAGCAGGCTAAGGGGCTAAGGCTAAAGGACTGGGCCAGGGCAAAGGACAGGGCAGGAACAGGGGCACTGGAGAGGGGAACAGGGACAGAGGCCCGCGGAGGCGGGCTGGAGACAGGGACAGAAAAAACAGGGTTAAGGCCTTGGACAGGGCGAGGGCTAGAGCTGCTTACAGGGATGGCAGGGTTCAGACGACGGAGGCCTGGCAAGGAGATCCTCCTTGGAAGCGAAGAGACGCATCCTCCCGTAGAGGATTAGGAAGCGATGCGCGTCTGGAGTGGGAACGCGTCTGGAGTAGGAGCGCGTCTGGAGTAGTAGCGCGTCTGGGGTAATAGCGCGCCGGCTAGAAGAGCGCGCCGGCTCGGGGGTCTGGAGTGGAGCGCGTCTGGGGTAGGAGCGCGTCTGGAGTAGTAGCGCGCCGGCTAGAAGAGCGCGCCGGCTCGGGGGTCTGGAGTGAAGCGCGTCTGGAGAAGAGCGCGCCGGCTCAAAGAGCGCGCCGGCTCGGGGGTCTGGAGTGGGGCGCGTCGGCTTGAAGAGCGCGCATCCCCCCGTAGGATAGGGAGCGATGTGCGTCTGGAGTAGTAGCGCGCCAGCTAGACGTCTGGAGTGGGGCGCGTCGGCTTGAAGAGCGCGCATCCCCCCGTAGGATAGGGAGCGATGTGCGTCTGGAGTAGTAGCGCGCCAGCTAGACGTCTGGAGTGGGGCGCGTCGGCTTGAAGAGCGCGCATCCCCCCGTAGGGTAGGGAGCGATGTGCGTCTGGAGTAGTAGCACGCCAGCTAGACGTCTGGAGTGGGGCGCGTCGGCTTGAAGAGCGCGCATCCCCCCGTAGGATAGGGAGCGATGTGCGTCTGGAGTAGTAGCGCGCCAGCTAGACGTCTGGAGTGGGGCGCGTCGGCTTGAAGAGCGCGCATCCCCCCGTAGGATAGGGAGCGATGTGCGTCTGGAGTAGTAGCGCGCCAGCTAGACGTCTGGAGTGGGACACAGGAAAACCTCCCGTAGAGAATTAGAGAGCGCACCGGCTGTGTCCCACTCCAGGCAAACGGCGACAGGTGGCGATGGCTGGCACCTCGTCTCACGCCGGAGACGAACCAGCATACAGATACAGATAAGATAAGGATACGGAATAGAGAATAAAGAACGACCCGACGAGGACTGAAGGGGAAGTCCAGGTATTTAAAGCCCTCTGGGGCGCTAATTAGAACACACATCAGGTGCGTGATGGTAATTGATACTTGACTTAGAAGTGTGTGTTCGGCACGGACCAATCAACACAGAATCCTCACAGTACCTTAAAGGAACGGAGCGAGGCAGGGAATGCAATAAATCAACAACGCGAGGGTGGGGGCTGGTGAGGTGAGGAGACAGGGAATTAAAGGTCCAGGGAACAGGCGAACCTCACAGTACCCCCCCCCTCCACGGGAGCCACCGGGCGACCCAAAAATACAGACAGAGGGGCAGGGGACATGACAAGGCAACAAACAAAAAAAACTGGGCCATGCTAGCAGGGAAGCTACACCAAAAGTGGGGCTAGCAGAGGGACAGGGTAGCTGCCAGGGCACTGCTAGCTACAGGGCCTATGCTAGCTGTACTGCTACATTAACATAGAGGCTGCGCTAGCCGCCGGAGCTAGGCTAGCAGACAGGGCTGGACCAGCATGAGAGAACAAGCTAGCTGGAAGGACAGTCCTAGCTGTGGGGAAAACTGACCTTGCTAGCTGAAGGGGCAGTCCTAGCAGTGGGGAAAACTGACCTTGCTAGCTGAAGGGGCAGTCCTAGCAGTGGGAAAACTGACCTTGCTAGCTGAAAGGGCAGTCCTAGCAGCGGGGAAACTGACCTTGCTAGCTGAAGGGGCAGTCCTAGCAGTGGGAGAAAACTGACCTTGCTAGCTGAAGGGGCAGTCCTAGCAGTGGGGAAACTGACCTTGCTAGCTGAAGGGGCAGTCCTAGCAGTGGGGAAAACTGACCTAGCTAGCTGAAAGGGCAGTCCTAGCAGCGGGGAAGACTGACCTTGCTAGCTGAAGGGGCAGTCCTAGCAGTGGGAAAACTGACCTTGCTAGCTGAAAGGGCAGTCCTAGCAGCGGGGAAACTGACCTTGCTAGCTGAAGGGGCAGTCCTAGCAGTGGGAGAAAACTGACCTTGCTAGCTGAAGGGGCAGTCCTAGCAGTGGGGAAAACTACACAAAAAGTGGAGGCCAAGCAGAGGGACCGGGTTAGCTGCCTGGGCATGGCTAGCTACAGGGCCTATGCTAGCTGCAAGGGCTGCATTAACATAGAGGCTGTGCTAGCAGCCGGGGCTAAGCTAGCAGACTGGGGCCAAGCTGGTAGTAGAGGCCTGGCAAGCTGCAGGGGAGCTAACGAGGCTAACAGGGGAGACTAACAGGCTAAACAGGGGAGCTAACAGGTAAGCTAACAGGGGAGTCAACAGGGGAACTAACAAAGGCTAACAGGGGAGCTAACAGGCTAACAGGGGAGCTAACAGGGGAGATAACAAAGAAGCCAACAGGGGAGACTAACAGGCTAACAGGGGAGCTAACAAAGGACAAACTCAACATACACTGTCTGTGCTGGCTGGGGTCGTCGACCGGTCGGGTCGTACTGTTATGGTTTGTAACCGACCCCAATCGCACAACACAAGACAGGTATGAGAGTAAGCCAAGAACAGGGCATTTATTGAATACAAACAAAAAGCGGCACTGTCCCTTTAAGGGAGAACACAAAATACTGGAAACAAGAATTAGGGAAAATTGGCACTGTGCCTTTAAGAGGCGAGCAGGCTAAGGGGCTAAGGCTAAAGGACTGGGCCAGGGCAAAGGACAGGGCAGGAACAGGGGCACTGGAGAGGGGAACAGGGACAGAGGCCCGCGGAGGCGGGCTGGAGACAGGGACAGAAAAAACAGGGTTAAGGCCTTGGACAGGGCGAGGGCTAGAGCTGCTTACAGGGATGGCAGGGTTCAGACGATGGAGGCCTGGCAAGGAGATCCTCCTTGGAAGCGAAGAGACGCATCCTCCCGTAGAGGATTAGGAAGCGATGCGCGTCTGGAGTGGGAACGCGTCTGGAGTAGGAGCGCGTCTGGAGTAGTAGCGCGTCTGGGGTAGTAGCGCGCCGGCTAGAAGAGCGCGCCGGCTCGGGGGTCTGGAGTGGAGCGCGTCTGGGGTAGGAGCGCGTCTGGAGTAGTAGCGCGCCGGCTAGAAGAGCGCGCCGGCTCGGGGGTCTGGAGTGGAGCGCGTCTGGAGAAGAGCGCGCCGGCTCGAAGAGCGCGCCGGCTCGGGGGTCTGGAGTGGGGCGCGTCGGCTTGAAGAGCGCGCATCCCCCCGTAGGGTAGGGAGCGATGTGCGTCTGGAGTAGTAACGCGCCAGCTAGACGTCTGGAGTGGGGCGCGTCGGCTTGAAGAGCGCGCATCCCCCCGTAGGATAGGGAGCGATGTGCGTCTGGAGTAGTAGCGCGCCAGCTAGACGTCTGGAGTGGGGCGCGTCGGCTTGAAGAGCGCGCATCCCCCCGTAGGATAGGGAGCGATGTGCGTCTGGAGTAGTAGCGCACCAGCTAGACGTCTGGAGTGGGACACAGGAAAACCTCCCGTAGAGAATTAGAGAGCGCACCGGCTGTGTCCCACTCCAGGCAAACGGCGACAGGTGGCGATGGCTGGCACCTCGTCTCACGCCGGAGACGAACCAGCATACAGATACAGATAAGATAAGGATACGGAATAGAGAATAAAGAACGACCCGACGAGGACTGAAGGGGAAGTCCAGGTATTTAAAGCCCTCTGGGGCGCTAATTAGAACACACATCAGGTGCGTGATGGTAATTGATACTTGACTTAGAAGTGTGTGTTCGGCACGGACCAATCAACACAGAATCCTCACAGTACCTTAAAGGAACGGAGCGAGGCAGGGAATGCAATAAATCAACAACGCAAGGGTGGGGGCTGGTGAGGTGAGGAGACAGGGAATTAAAGGTCCAGGGAACAGGCGAACCTCACAATATCAATACAGTCTATTCCACTATAGCTATATACGCGTGATTGGGTTTAGTTCTTATTTATTTATTTATTTATTTTCAGACATGGTTCGTTGAGTCATGACTATGAATATAAAACGTAATTGTTAATGATACAAATATTGTTGTATTTATTATCATTATAATTATTTAATTCCGAGGATGTCTGTAGAGTCGAACTGAACACAATCCCCAAGGATTTCTCCCAAATGAAGCCGCTAAAAACACGGGCGCACACCACATCTGTCCGACCTACGACTGCCTTTTCGAGTTTGTAAATTCTGTTCGTAGCTACGAATTTACGAAAAGAAACCGTTCGAGAATGCCAAAAAAGTTCCTAAATCGAGTTACAAAGAAATTAGTTGGTAACCTTCTCATAAGTCCGTTCGAGAATGAGGTCCATTGATCATATTTTATTTGACAATTATTAAAATACAGTACATGTTACAACAAGTCATGAATCCTAAAATGATCAAGGATAGCACAAACGTCTTATTTCCATATTTTCCACTTCATCATGCCAGTGGTATCATATGAAACTAGAGATCACAAGGAATCCATAGATACTGAACATAAATATCGCTCCAAAGTTTAACTTTCTTTTCCGTGACACCTCCAAACTAGTCTGTGAATATAAGATGACCTCACTTTTTCAGGTGTAATTCTCGTCGATAAAAACGTTTGTATTCAAGCCAATATCGTAATTTATTCATCCAATGAATGTGTTAATTTTTTCATCCATCTACAGCCTCTTCCAGTCGGCCTAGCAGCGGTGTGACGACTCGGCCACAGCAGAAGCCCTCCACCACTGGACACACTACTAGTAGACAAGCTAGTACTGGACACACTACTAGTAAACAGACCAGTGGAGCTTCAGCAAGTTCTGGCTCAACCAGCGCTGGTTCTTCTACTGTTTATGGGTCAGCTAGTTCTGTTCCAAGTCATGGCTCAACTAGTAGTGGTTCTGCTACCACCCAAGCCAAACCTCAGACACCATCAGCTACTGGCTTGCTCCCCACGAGACCTCAACAGCCAGGGTCAGCTCAAGGTAACTGATCATTTGTAAAGTGATGATTGACATAGTGAATTCACCAATCCAACTGTCTTTTGGCACTAATTCCTTTGACAATGGGTCTCATTCCCGAATATTTTCCAAAGAGTTCTCTTGGAAGACTTATCTTGGAACCGACTGAGACAGAATCGACGACAAGTTCACTCTGAGTCCCCAACGTGTGGGGAAGATGTCTTAGGTGGCTCAAACTATCACAGCTGAGATGCATTCTGAAACATGAACGCGCATCCCTGCTCAGGTCATTTGCATACAAAACAACGCCTCCAGAGCTCCTTATAAGTCAAATCAAATCAAATTTATTTATAGGGCCCGACAACACACGTTAATGTCCCCATGGGCCGTACAGGTCTTCTTTAAACAAGTCAAGAAGAAAAAATAACAATAAGTCAAGAACAGAACAAGAACACCATAAGGTCCAAACATTTTTAGATTAATGCAAATAAATGAAAGAATGCAAGCACTCCCAGACATACCCCACGCGAAGGTAAGGAAAAACTCACTAAAACCTAACAATAGGGAAAAAAGCTCCACAGGCAGTGTGGAGGAGAGAAACCTTAGAAGGGCCATTCAAGGGGGGATCTCCCTTCTTAGATGTTGGTGATAGTAGTGTTGCAGACGGACAGTTGGTAAGCATGCACTCATGTGTGTGGTGAAACACAGATGAGTGCATGCAATAGCAACTGTACATTTTGAAAAATTAAAGATAGAGCTAATAGCGATAGCAACTGAACATTTTGAAAGATTAAAGATAGAGTTGATAGCGGATCTATTTGAGGCACAGGGGCGGCGCAAAGAGGGTCACGTCCTCCCCGTCTTAGTCACGGGACATTCAACACTCCGGTCGTTGCTCAGGGACAGCCGGAGACAGGGAGATAGGGGGTGGCGCAGAGAGGGTCGCGAACTCCCCAACATCATCGCGGAACATCCGGCACTCCGGTCACCACTACGAGACCTCCGGAGACAGGGGGGCACGCAGAGGGGGTCGCAACTAAGGCAACTAAGGCAATTAATGATGCAGCCGTGCAATAGCCCAATGCGGAAGCGCTTTGCGACCGATCAAAATGAGATTAGATTAATGTATTGTCATCATATATAGTACAGCTCGTGGTGCACCTGCCGCAGCGTGCGCACACGCACACACACGCGCAGTACTGTATAGCCTACGCGCGTAATGAATGAACGCAGTATAGGCTTATATTATTCTATGACTTGTTTTATTAGGATATTGCAGATACAGTCCACCAGTCCGCGTATAGTATCTACTAAATCCTAATGAAACAAGTAATTAGAATAATATAAGCCTACTATTCATTCATTAGACACATAGGCTATACTGGCGCACACAAGATTTATGGAATATTAATGCAGTCTATTTCTACGTGATTAGCTTTAGTACTTATTTATTTATTTATCCACTGTCATTTCAGTGTTGGTGTATAGGCTACATAGTGTATTTCAATATCAGTTTAATTGATTAATGATATATTCGAAGGAATGCAGGTTTATAGCTAGATCAAACAAAGGTCTGTCCCATTGTATACCAATCAATGGGATATATTGCATGTTGACCTGCATTCTTTCAAATGTATAATTAATCATTAAAACAGATATGTAACAAATAAGAAATACAAATTCCACAGAAGGCATTAAATAATTATTATTTTCAATCATTTCACAATAATGGCATAATTGTGTTTGAATATCTGAGTAATTAAAGTAATTATACATTTGTCTAAAATAGCTGGTTCAGATATGGTTAATCCAGCTGCCCTGTGATCAGATGAATCCATATTATTTATTTTTCCGACATCAAACGTAATTTCTTATCGTACAAATATTGTTATAAATTATTTATTTTAATTATGATTAAGTAATTAATTCCAAGGAGGCCTGTAGCGTTGACATGAAGGAATCACTATGATTCCTCCCAAATAAAGCCATTAAGAACATGGAGAACACAGTCTGTCAAGTTAATAACATTTTCAATCAGTCAATCAATCATAAGTGTGCTCCTCAGCACTCTTAAATTCTGCTCTCAGCCACGGCCAAATCCGATCTCAGGAACATTTGGGGAATCGCGCTACTAGCCCTAATATGTCTTAAATTGGCAGAAATTTGCCTGAGAGCAAATTTGTTGTCGTAAATCCGTTCGGGAATGAGACCCATTGTTTCTCCCGTATCTCACTGAAAAAGGCACACTACCCGAAGGGTTTTTATTGTTCGGGAACATGTAGCCTAATCCTGATACATGTTATCCTTGCTGACTGGAGGGTAATGCTGTTTTAATTTCTGGAGGTAATTTCCTAAAGCAGACAGTAGCGGAGTTTATCTTGGACACAGTAACAGTAGCTAAGATATTTGCCTGTATTTGGTATCCCCTACAAGATGAAAGGGGAACAGCAAACTATTGCATTATATTTAAGAAAGCATCTATTTGAAAGTAAAACATAGACTGTGTAGAGAATATGTTTAATTAATCTCTTTGCAAGTGCTTAAGGGCAAATCCCTTTAGATTAGAAATGTTTTAATAACAAACAAACTAAACAGAAAATTACATTCTGCTGCATCGTTTCATGAGATATACACTTGAACTGTCCACACACAAGCACACATGAACACACACACGACACGCACACTGTGCACGCTCACACACGAGCAGCCACTTAACACTTTAACATGAGCGGGCACACACTCATGTCGCACACACGCACACTTATGGCCAAAGGAAAGGACACTTTAAATTAGAATAACAGGAACAGTGTATTGCACTACCAAAGCTAACTAGCATGTCCCATATGCTCTGTAAATAACTATGTACAGATACCGAGATGTCACTCCATGTTACCTGCTACCTGTTACTGCACAATGTTGTTTCCTTCTTTTGATTCTATTATATGTACCACTGTATTGCACATCGTTGCGGGCAAGACCACCCGCATTTCATTGTATACCTGTATGCCGTGACAATTAAAACTCTTGACTTGAGTTGACTTGACTTAACTATATATAATTTGTTATGGCCTTTAAACGTCCCTTTCTCAGTTTTTTCACAAATTGCACCCTGCATATGATATTCTAAGTGGCATAACATTACTGATTGGTTTTGATGTTTCAGAGCTTAGCAATATGTTCTATATGCCGTCAGCTAGCTTGTATCAAAGAGCCAACATGAATGTGTTCAACAAGCTTTTACCCTGGGTAGCTGTTGGCATAGCTTTAAAAAAATATATATATATATTATTATTATTGATAAATCAATGTGCAGATCGATAATCAATATATTATGACATCCCTACTTCCTAATGTTAACTAACAAACTGAACAAGCTGGTGAGGAAGGCTAGCTCGATAGTGGGAGTCGAACTGGTCCAACTAGATGTGGTGGCAGAGACATGTCACAAACCGCCTCGGCCAGTCATTCATGCCAATAGCCACCAGGCTGCACAACTGTGGGCATGGACTGCTGCCAATAGTTGAATAGAACTTGAGAACTGTTAAGACTGTCTGTCTAACTCCTAACTTACACCGACTCTTACTAAACACTGCACAGACTCTAGCGCAGGGGTGGCCAACCCGCGGCTCGCGAGCCGCATGCGGCTCTTTGCCCGTCAATGTGCGGCTCTTCCATCCACAATTTTTTTTTTTTTTATTTTATTTTTTTTAACTTTTTTTTTTTTTATGTCACTCATTCCATAAGGACGTAGAATAAACATTTACAATTTTTTTTTAAATGGTCCATTTGCATGTTCTTGGTATCTGAATCTAGGGACATATATGGATCAGTGTCAGAAATAGTGTGTCTGTTACTAGGCTTGAGTAAATTGTAATGAACCAAAGGAGAATATCAATTCTATTTAAAAAAATGTTTATCTTTGACTGTAAATAACACCATGCTAAAATTGACCAGACCTGAAAAATCTAAGCAAATGAATAAAGGGAAGATGATTAAACAGAAGGTTTTGTAGATACAGTACTGAATTCTGCCATCTTTTTTATAATGTAAATTTCTCCACCATTTTTCATCATATTGCAACACCGTTTTTTGCAAGACGTTCACAGAAAGGTAGAGAAACTAACTGCGTTCTGTTTTATGGCAATAACGTTCAGGTTTGTGGGAGATAATCCCAAAAAATAAGAGAAATTAAAAAGTAAATCCAGAAGTCAGATGATTGACAGGGGCTGGTGTGAGTTGGGTAGGGTAGTTTTTCGAAATTTGAAAGCCCTGAGTCTCTTCCTTCAAAAGACTACACTCACTTTTGGCTGTGCCACTTCCTCCTGTCAATATGCGCCTGTTTCCGACTCAATGCCCTGAGATTTCTATAATCTTATATTTCACTAATAACAGTTAAAATAATTGGTAAACAAACATAATGCTGAAAATATACACTTTTACTGTATATCTCGGGCTTAAGAGGTTAACCCTGTGAGGCCTAAATTAAAAAGAAATTAGCAACTTCAGAGGCCAGAGGGTGGGACATATAAACACATTTACTATCAAATAGCATTGTGAGGCTGAACAACAGGACCAATTGACTATACATGTGCTTAAAGGGGAACTATCTTATAAATGGCTTTTTTCAGTGTTTACCATTGTTTCTTAGCTATGTGGACTTATATTAATAGGATATATGTCTCTAATTCTCATATTGGCGAATTCTTCCAATTCTCCTCTCACAATATTCACCCTCACTGAACTGAGTCATCTGAAAATGTGCATATCTGTGATGTCAGAGATTTCTCAGCTGCATAATAATGTGGCAGTTGATGTGGCAGTTGGCACCAGGCCACACAGTGGTTGGAGCCCAGCCTCAAAACGGCTTAAGATCTTGAGGTAGAAAAATGCGGTTTTTAGTACTTGATTAGAAATACAAAACAATGCATTTTTTTTGAAAAAAACCTAGGTGTTCCATAGACTCACAGGAATTGTGTAAAAGTGCCCAAATAGTGAAAGAAATAGTAAAATAGTTCCCCTTTAACATTTTTTAAATAAACATTATTTTTTTAAATGGCTAAAAGTGATTTTGTAATTTTGCAACCGTGGGTCTCACAGGGTACTTTTAACCCTGTGAGGCCCAAATAAAAATTAATAAAGAAACGCTTGACTTGACTTAACTTCACATATTAAGACAATCACCCTGATACCCTTAGTTTATTCACATTTGAAAAAGTAGCCATTATGATGTCACTTGACTATTCCTTGTGTTCATGCCATCAGGGACCAGTGGTACGATTGCTACTCAGAATAAGCTTCCAACCACAGGCAGGACCGGAGGTGTGGGTCTGACTACTCAGATCAGGCCAGAAAGTGGTGGGTCTTCCCCAGCACAGACCAGACCACAGTCACCCTCCACTGGAAGCCAAGGTAGCTCAGTAATTATAATAATAATAATATTTATTTCTATAGTACCTTTCAATTATATAAACGCTCATTGACTGTCCCCTCACGTGCACCATGCACTTACCTGGACTTGATAATCACTGATTACCACCCATCATGCACTTTATTATTTAAAATATTCTGTTATGTACAGTGTTATATGTGTTATGTGTTTATGTATGTATATATTGTACTACGGTCTGTGGGAGCTCCCCTGAAATTTCGTTGTATACTGTGCAATGACAATTAAAAGTCTATTCTATTCTATTCTAAACACATGATGCAGCTTTGCATACAATGCATTAAAACAATTACAAATAAATATGACAGTAGATAGATGTACAGTAGAAAACTTCTACATGTTTCCTAGACTTTTCCAAAGTCAAATTCACGTACTTTCTTTATCACTATCAGGATGCATTTCAAAATCGTCAAGATTTTCCAAAATGTCAAATGTTTCCAACAAATTGCATTTGAAATGTTTAATACCTATACTCAATGAGTATAATGTAAATCGACATATACACACACTCCATACAAAAAAAATATGGTTTGAATTCATCATCAAATGCATTAATAAATTATTGAGCCACAACAGAAAATCTAAATTATGTTTTGTGAATAACATAATATCCCTGGATATACACGACAGCTCAACACAAATAAAATAAAACCATAAAACCAGTATGTAAGTAAGTAAGTAAGTAAGTAAGTAAGTACGTTTTATTTCTAAAGTACATTTAGAACAACTGTAGTTGCACCAAAGTGCTGTACATATAAATTGCACTATAATAAAACACAGTAAAACATGGTAAAGAAAGCAATACATATACGACAAATATAACAACAACTATAATAAAGAAAATAAACAACATAAAACAGGGTAGATCTGACTATCCAGACTCAAAATCTCAATTTAAAAGTTAAAAGGCCTGGTAAACAGGTACTGTAGGTTTATAACCTGTATTTAAAGGCGGACAGGGAGGGAGAGTTGTGTTGAGGTGAGGAGGCCATTCCACAGCTTTGGGTCAGCAACCGCAAAGGCAGTTATGTGTAAGAATAAAATGTTAAAACATTTAAAAAAAAAAGATAAAATAATAACAAATAGTAATAAATAAATAAAATTATACAAATAAAAATGGAGAATGTCAGCTTTTACTATAACTCATAACAAGTCTGTTTCTCTCTTATTGTCCTCTATCAGGGGTGGGGTCAATCAAATGTAATTTTATTGATTTGACCAAACACTCACTTTCAGTTATTTGTCAGTTATAAGTCAGATGAGACAATGTTGCTAAAAGATCATCGTCCAAGTTCATCGTCCAACACTCTATGGGAGGCTGTAGCGCGTTGTTGTAGTTTTCAGATGGTGTATAACACTTCTATGTAGCTTTCAGATGGTATATACCACTTCTATGTAGCTTTCAGATGGTGCATAACACTTCTATGTAGCTTTCAGATGGTGTATAACACTTCTATGTAGCTTTCAGATGGTGTATAACACTTCTATGTAGCTTTCAGATGGTGTATAACACTTCTATGTAGCTTTCAGATGGTGTATAACACTTCTATGTAGCTTTCAGATGGTGTATACCACTTCTATGTAGCTTTCAGATGGTGTATAACACGTCTATGTAGCTTTCAGATGGTGTATAACACGTCTATGTAGCTTCCATATGATGTATAACACTTCTATGTAGCTTTCAGATGGTGCATAACACTTCTATGTAGCTTTCAGATGGTATATACCACTTCTATGTAGCTTTCAGATGGTGTATAACACGTCTATGTAGCTTTCAGATGGTGTATAACACTTCTATGTAGCTTTCAGATGGTGTATAACACTTCTATGTAGCTTCCAGATGGTGTATAACACTTCTATGTAGCTTTCAGATGGTGTATACCACTTCTATGTAGCTTTCAGATGGTGTATAACACTTCTATGTAGCTTTCAGATGGTGTATAACACTTCTATGTAGCTTCCAGATGGTGTATACAATTTCTATCTAGCTTCCATAATGATGTATAACACTTATCAAAATCAAATCAAATTTATTTGTAAGGCCCGACAACACGTTAATGTCCCCATGGGCCGTACACGTCTTCTTTAAACAAGTCAAGAAGAAACATAACAATAAGTCAAGAACAGAACAAGAACACCATAAGGTCCAACAAATTTAAAATAAATGCAAATAAATTAAAGAAAGTCACTTCTATGTAGCTTCCATATAATGTATAACACTTCTATGTAGCTTCCATATAATGTATAACACTTCTATGTAGCTTCCATATAATGTATAACACTTCTATGTAGCTTCTATATCATGTATAACACTTCTATGTAGCTTCCATATAATGTATAACACTTCTATGTAGCTTCCATATAATGTATAACACTTCTATGTAGCTTCCATATAATGTATAACACTTCTATGTAGCTTCCATATAATGTATAACACTTCTATGTAGCTTCCATATAATGTATAACACTTCTATGTAGCTTCCATATGATGTATAACACTTCTATGTAGCTTCCATATAATGTATAACACTTCTATGTAGCTTCCATATAATGTATAACACTTCTATGTAGCTTCCATATAATGTATAACACTTCTATGTAGCTTCCATATAATGTATAACACTTCTATGTAGCTTCCATATAATGTATAACACTTCTATGTAGCTTCCATATAATGTATAACACTTCTATGTAGCTTCCATATAATGTATAACACTTCTATGTAGCTTCCATATGATGTATAACACTTCTATGTAGCTTCCATATGATGTATAACACTTCTATGTAGCTTCCATATAATGTATAACACTTCTATGTAGCTTCCATATAATGTATAACACTTCTATGTAGCTTCCATATAATGTATAACACTTCTATGTAGCTTCCATATAATGTATAACACTTCTATGTAGCTTCCATATAATGTATAACACTTCTATGTAGCTTCCATATAATGTATAACACTTCTATGTAGCTTCCATATAATGTATAACACTTCTATGTAGCTTCCATATAATGTATAACACTTCTATGTAGCTTCCATATAATGTATAACACTTCTATGTAGCTTCCATATGATGTATAACACTTCTATGTAGCTTCCATATAATGTTTAACACTTCTATGTAGCTTCCATATCATGTTTAACACTTCTATGTAGCTTCCATATAATGTATAACACTTCTATGTACAGTATATACAAACCTACACGTTAGCTATTATAGCACACTATATTGTTACCTCTCCTCTCCTAAACACCAGCAGGTCGAGGGGACTCTCTCCCAGTCCGACCTCAACCAGACAGCTCTGCCTCTGGATCACGATCAGGGACCGGCCTCTTCTCTCCACAGAGCAGACCAGCCATCGCGCCGCCGACCACTCGGCCCAGAGTGACATGTGAGTTTCTCCATCCTCAGCATCCAGTCACCGGACAAACCTGGAAAGCCGATTTTTGTATCTGATTGTCTTCATCACACTCTTATCACAGACATCCCTGTCAGGCAGACAGCCCGCCCACCAGTTGACAGATGGCCAGCTTCCCCTGTCAGACCAGCCCAGACCCTTCCGTCTCCTGTCACACCTCACCCACCCAGGCCAGGTAGCTATATGATAGGCCTCGACATACTAGCGCTATCTGTGGAAGTAGGACTTGTGTTAAAGGGGCACTTCACAAAAAAAAACAATGCTAAACTCTAAACAGTTTTGCACACATTCATTTAGTTTGACAGTTACTTAAATGAGTTTGAATGACCACCAGTGATGTCATCTGGGACATTGAATCTTTGTATGCTCAGCTCAGTGAAATGATAACGGTAGCAGTCCCTACAAGACAAGGTATTGCTATTTTTTCATCTGCAACATTTAATGGTGCTTTAATTAACACAACACAGGGATTCAATGTCCCCAATTACATCACTGGTGGCCATATTCAAACTAATTTACTCTCAATAACTGTCAAACTAAATGAATGTGTGCAAAACTGTTTTGGGATGTGCGTGAGATTATGTGCAAAATAAATCAGCATTGTTTTTTGGTGACGTGCCCATTTAAAATACATTTTGCATTTCATTCACCTGACGCTTTTATCCAAAGCGACTTACGAAGTTCTGTATAACAATTCAGCAGGAAGGGTACAACTCTGGCAGCTAAGGGTAAGTAACATTGTTCATCAATCAGCATTGAACTTTGAGTGCTACAGAATTTTAAAATGATGAGCTGTGAACACATACTTAAAACAAGGAACTCTTGGATCTCAGAAGTACAGATGAGAACAGAGAGAAGCAGCCTCCAGGCTCTCCCCTGAACACACACAGTGCTATCAGTCAGTATCTATAAACATAGACTGTGTCCCGACTCCCTACCAGGGTGGAAATGACCGTTTTGAGGGCAAGGCCATTTGGCCTTCTGTGTCACAACTTTTTTTTTAGGGCACAAAGGCCATTGAATAAAATAAGTGGATTTGGAACCTACGAATAAACATCTTAACTTCAATACAAAATACACATTACACAAAATACAAATGTTTTTCACTTTTTAATATTAAATTGAAATATATCACACATTTAATTTGTTTGTCCTACCTTTATACATTAGGCTTGGTTGTGTGCCTTTATTTATTTATATATATATATATAATTTTTTTTTATACATTTTGTTATTGATGGATAGATTATTGTCTGTCCCCTCCCTGAAGCGAACGGAAGTGAACTTGATTTGCAGACTTGTAACTCATATTGGTTGCGCAGTTCGCAAGCAGGCAAAACATTACGTTTCCCACTAACATTTAGCAGACACTGAAATAATTTTGGGTCGGGATTTTTTTCCATCATGATGGGATAACCCCTTAACAGTCCAGCAAATTTAGCATAAAATGCCTGTCGATTGCATACCCAAAGTAATTAGCCATTTATTATACTTTATACTTATAGCACATACATGTGTCTGGTCTCTTTTGAAAGGTAACATTCTGAAGTTTCTTACACAATAAAGAAAAATCA
The DNA here is from genome assembly GCF_963971535.1 of Notolepis coatsorum. NCBI lineage: Eukaryota > Metazoa > Chordata > Actinopteri > Aulopiformes > Paralepididae > Notolepis > Notolepis coatsorum. Next base: position 192,021,649 of record NC_140165.1, read on the forward strand.
CTTTTAGTGCTAATGTAACTAATTAGAGAAAACAGGTTTGAGGGGTGATGCAAATAGGGATGGGGTGTTATGGCAACTGATGATGGAAAGAGTGCGCACCGAGTCTGATCCCGAGTTGAAGAATTGCCTCCAAAAGACAGACAACTTGATGTCCAACAACATACAAAACGAAATCTTATAGCTGTTTGCCCATGATATTCAGCGACAAATTAGAGGCAAAGCATCCAAAAGCCCATTCTTTGGCTTGAGCGCTGACGGAACCACGTCACTGGAAAAGAACAATTCTCGTGTAATATACAGTTCGCCGATGACAACTTGGAAGCTCAGAACTTCTTTTGGGGTTTTTACAATGCCCGGCCCAGACACAACAGCCGAGACGCTGTTTTTGTGTAAGACATTCTTTTACGCCTCGACCTGCCCATGGAGAGGCTGATAGGATACTGTTTTGACGGGGCCAGCAACATGTCTGGGGGGTACAGGCTAGACTAAAGGAAATGTGTCCCGACTCTGTTTTTCTCCACTGCAAAAAAAATTTTAATCTCAAAGGCCGCACCCCCTACCGATTTAAAGTTCCAACGTGCCTGTTAACGGGCCATAACTAATTGAATTACTGTTATTAATTACACCTGTGTTTATCCTGTGATGACATGAGGACTGCATTCATATAGCGCTTTTTATCCAAAGCACTTCACCCATTCACTCACACATTCACACACAGACAGTGGAGGTAGCTATACCAGCGTTTCCCAAACTTAGGGTCGCGACCCAAAATGGACATTCACACACAGACAGTGGAGGTAGCTATACCAGCGTTTCCCAAACTTAGGGTCCCGTTTTTATTGGGTCGCCAATACATTTTTTTTATTTCTTTTTATATACCGGTATATATTTTTTATAATAAAACAAAAAAATTTATAAAAAAGATGTAGATGTGTTGATTCAGTTTGGCACCACATACTTATGTGAATCTGGGTTTTCTACTCTAGCATACCTGAAAAACAGACTAAATGCTCAGCATGACCTCAGAATAGCACTTTCAAAAACCAAGCCCAGAATAGATCTGCTGGTTGAAAACTTCAACCAGCCACATACCTCTCATTAGATTTCATTGTGCCATAGATGAAATATTATACCCCTTAGCATGATGTCAGGTCAGTAGAATTTTTTAAATAAGTCAGTACAAATTACCGGTAATCAGAATGTTGCTCAATGTTGGGGTTTAAGGTTGAGGGACAGAGGGAGGGGGTAAAAAATGGAGAGTTGAAAAAGGGGTGAGAAATAGAAAGGAGAGTAGAACATGTTTGTTCATTTAAAAGTGTTACAAAATTGTATGTACATATGTTACGAGGTGGTGAGCAATTACACATTACACTCTGATTATTGCTGTGATGTACTTTTATAATTAAATAAATACATTTCATATACATTTGAAATTCATGGTTTGTTGTGTTCTTTATCAGTAGTTTATAAATGTATGTTATGGCAATTCATGATGTATTTTTGTAAGTTTGGGTCCCAGGGAAACACCAAATTTCTCTTTTGGGTCTCGAGCTGAAAAAGTTTGGGAACCCCTGAGCTATACAGTACAAGGTGCCAACCTGCTCATCAGGAGTAGTTAGGGGTTAAGCGTCTTGCTCAAGGACATGTTGCGTTGCTGGGAGAAGCCGGAATCGAACCGGGAACCATCAGATTACCATATGACTGATCTACCTCCTGAGCCACTGTTGCCTCAAAATGTCTGTTAAGAAAAGGGCCTATCGCTACACAAACATCAGCAACATTTAGCCACTGCTAATGCTAAACCGTCAACAACAACAACAGCCTTTTTATACAGGATGATTTCGATTTAGTCTACATTTTTGTTTGTGTTTATTTGCTTGAATAATTTAGACATGGCTAACATACGACGGCTATGTTTGTGTGTGTGTGTGTGTGTGTGTGTGTGTGTGTGTGTGTGTGTGTGTGTGTGTGTGTGTGTGTGTGTGTGTGTGTGTGCACACAGTGCAGGGTGTGTGTGAGAGCAGGCCAGGTGTGTGTGGTCGCGGTCGGTGTGTGAACCAGCCGGGCGGTCGACATACATGTGTGTGTGACAAGGGTTACCGACCTAATGCCCAGCAGATCTACTGTCAAGGTAACACGAACACACACACACACACACATCAACCCCGTCACATTATGCCCCAGTGTTATGTTCTCACGCCTGTCCAACAACCCGTATAACTTTATAAGTTCACCTTCCGGAGATCGAACCAGGGGTGCTACATTGGTAGGCAAGGGCTTTTTACCTCACACTACCTCGATACACTTTTCTGACAACCTTAAAACGAACCTTAACCCTAACCAAAACCGTTAACCTAACCCCTATTAAAACCTACCTAACCTTATACACTAATCATAACCATTAAGCGAGCCTTAAAGCTAACATTAACCATTTTTTATTTTATTTATTTTTTGAAAGGGGTATGTGGGCTGGGAGGATCAATGGAAAATTCCTATTGTTTCTCTATACTCCAGTCCTATACAGATATGCACTGCTTGCACGTAACAGAGGATATAGAGAGGTGCATGTCCCTGGTTTTATAATAAAATGGCAAAAGGACATGAAAATAGGTATAATAACAAGCATTGGAACTTATTGTGGATGTTGAAGATGATCGAGATAATATAAATGAAATGGACTCTGAGCGAGAATGCTGGGATAGTGATGATGACAATCATAGTGAAGGATTTGATGCTTTTTAAGCTATGGTTTGAAGTAGCCTACTGTTGTATCAATTGATCTGACAACTATATAATTTATTGTGCAGCTTGAGTAAAATGCTCAAAGTGGTGCTATATCATGGTTACATGTTGTTTTGTATTTGTATGTGTTTTTATGAGTGATAATACTTCCTCTGTTCTTGGCCTGTGGTTGAAGTGGATGTATTTCTCTAACATTTTATCTAATTTCCTGCAGACATAGACGAGTGTTCTCAGAACCCCTGTAGCAACGGTCGCTGTGACAACACTCCTGGCAGCTTTAAGTGTGTCTGTCACCTTGGTTACAAGCTAGATGGCAACACCTGCACAGGTGAGATTGAAGGTTGGACTGGTTGAGCCGTTAGTAGGGGTTCCACACACAACCTATACAATGACTGTAGCCTGTAGACTGTAGTCATGTGACCCATAGCATGACTGTAGTTATGTGGCCTATAGAATGACTGTAGTCAGGTGACCTATATAATGACATAATGAATTGTGTAGAAAGTGTATAATGTATAATAGTGTATAATGAAAAATGTGTAGAAAGCAGAAACAGGAATACTTCAATTGATGAAATAAATTATTGGCAAACAAGTATGCTAGTATTTTCTAGTGTATTTGTTGAGTATGTAGACAGATGTGTGAATATACCAACCAACCTACCTACCAACCTAACTACCAACCAACCTAACTGCCAACATAACAACCAACCTACCTACCAACCAATCAACCTACCTAACAACCTACCTACCAACCAATCAACCAACCTGTCACAATGTGGTGGTGTAACAGGACCCAAGAGCAGACAAGTGTAGGCGGGCAGCAAGTCCAAGGGTTTTTAATGAACAAGAATAAATAAACAGAACAAGGGAAAATTAAAAACAAAACCTCTCAGTAACAACTGGAAGAGGGGGGGAAAGGAAAACACAATAACTAACTCTAATTACTAACATCTAACACAGGGAACACTTACTTGAAACATGGAACGTGAAACATGGAACGTGAAACATGAAACAAGGACAGCACAACATTGACAGTGTAACAGCGATAATGGACCGACCCAGAGAACAGGAAACAAGGAACTGAAATACACAGGAACAAATGACAAACGAGAAACACCTGGGATGATTACAACTGGACCCCTGGGAGGGGAAACAGACTGACAAGGAACTACAAGAAACAACACAATGAACTACAACTATGGACGACAAGACAAACACCAGTAAATGGGACAAAACAAGCAGACTACAGACACTAAACGGAGAACCTAATAACAGACAGTAACTACAAAGACTAAGACTAAACAGTTAACCTAATACAAGACAAGAAGAGTAATACTAGACTAACAGGGGAACATGAAGAGCAAGCGAGAGAAGGGGAGAGAGCAAGAGAGAGAGAAGGGAAAGAACACTAAGGGACAGAAATACAAGGAACACATACAGGGACGGGGAGCGGTAGAGCAGGGGAGAACAGTCCATGGACAATACACTACCTACCAACCTAACTACCAACCTACAGTACCTACCAACCTACCAATCTAACTACCAACCTACCAACCAACCACCCTAACTACCAAGCTACCAACCAACCTAACTACGAACCTAACAACCAACCTAACAACCAACCTAACAACCAACCTATCTACCAACCTACCTACCAACCAAACAACCTACCTAACAACCTACCTAACAAACAACCTAACAACCAACCTACCTACCAACTTAACAACCAACCTACTAACCAACCTACCTACCTACCAATCTAAATACCAACAGACCAACCGTCCTACCTACTAACCAACCAACTAACCTACGAACTTAACTACCAACCAACCAACCTAACAACCAACCTACCAACCAACCAACCTAACCACCAACATACCTACCAACCAACCAACCTACCACCAACCTGACAACCAACCAACATATCAACCAACCAACCTAACAATCAAGCAAACAAAGCGACCAACCTGCCAACCAACCTACCTACCAACCAACCAACCCAACAACCATCCTACCTACATACCAACCAACCAACCTACCAACGTACCTAACAACCTACCTACCTGCCAACCAACCAACCCAACAACCATCTTACCTACCTACCAACCTACCAACCAACCAACCTACCAACGTACCTAACAACCTACCTACCTGCCAACCAACCAACCCAACAACCATCCTACCTACCAACCTACCAACATACCTACCAACCTAACATCCTACCAACCAATCAATCAACCTACCAACCAACCAACCTAACAACCAACCTAACAACAACCTACAGAGCCTAATGGTTAGAGGCTAAAATACAAGGATATACTTACACCAATGGAAACAAACATATCCTTCCCTCCTCCCTCCTCCCTGCATGCCCCCCCCCCCCCTCCCCACTAGATCTAGATGAGTGTGAGGATGCTCTGCGGTGTCCAGGTCAGCAGTGTGTCAACAGCCAGGGTTCCTACAGGTGTATCTCCTGTCAGCCTGGATATGGACTGCTCAATGGAATCTGTACAGGTACAAACACACACACACACACACACGCACAAATAAAAGAAAACATAAAAAAAAACATGCACACACACATTGTCTCTGTCTGTGTAGACATCGATGAGTGTCGTCAGAGTCCCTGTTCCAACGGTCGCTGTGAAAACACTCCTGGGAGCTATAAATGTGTCTGTCGCCTTGGTTACAAGCTAGAAGGCAACACCTGTACAGGTAAGACTGGAACACACACACACACATTGTTAATAACACTAATGCCATGTCTCCATTAGCTGTGTTCAGCCTGACTATCAAAGTCAAAGATTTTTTATTTTTGCCATGTATGGACGAATCCATATTGGAATACAGGTACAGAGCAATAACCATGGTCTAGCATGGTATGGTATGGTTGGGTTTGTGTCTTCATTGTGTTTCTTGTCAACTCTCAGGTCGCTAGGCAACCTTTAAAAATTCACACCAACAAAGCTAAACCATGAACAGTCCCAGCCAGATTTGGATCAGGTTTGGTCAGGTTGTGAAAGGTGTCCGTCTCAGCCGGGGTCCAGCCAGGTTCTAAAGACAATGGAGACGCTCACTGTGCGCCATTTTGTGTTGGCTGTATTATTGTTCAGTGTTCATTCTCAGTGTGTGAGTAAAGCCTGGTTACCTACACAGTCCATGTTTGAGTTCTATATTTATAATCCAGCCTTAACTGGGGTGGTGGCAGCGTCTGGGTAATTCTCAAGCTTTTTATGTACGTTTGCTGTCTACCCCGACATCCAGGAACTCTTGGAGCTGAAACAGTGAAACCTGTATATGTGTGTGTGTGTGTGCGTGTGCGTGTGTGTGTATAGATCTAGATGAGTGCTTGGAGCCCTCTCAGTGCCCAGGTCAGATTTGTGCGAACTCTCAGGGTTCGTACAGGTGTGTGTCCTGTAGACCTGGTTACACGCTGATCAACAGACAATGCACTGGTAAGCCATGCACACACACACACAAACACACACACAAATACAGTGATGTTTTTTCGGAATTTTCTACCTCAGACAAAACTAATGCAATATTAATGCGACAGTTGATCAGCCATTTTGTGTTGTGTGTTTGTTGTGTTGTTCAGTAAAGTAGAGATGTCCGATATTATCGGTCGATATTGGCATTCAAATGTAATATCGGAAATTATCGGTTTAAACTTTTTTAATGGCACAACTTTTACACAAGATGCACATTTTATACATCAAACTCTTCAGCTACTTCTCCTCTCACTCAAAATGTAAATATGAGAGATGTGATGTATAGTTTTTGAGATAATTTATGTTTGTTTGGCACAACTATAAATGCTGTGGCTTTCGCATTTCTGAGCCTGAAGATGTTTGGTCTATCGGCGCGTGCTTGATGACACCATCAAACTGCATCATCACTTGCAGCATAACAACAAGCCTGTTAGGGGAGTCGCTCACTATGTCTTTGATTTGGAAGTGTCTCCAGATATTAAACTTGCCGTTTAAATTAAGGGACAACTGGATGGGTTTCTTTCGGTGTTGCCTGTTGCTTCTTTTCATCATTTTGCTGCACAGACGTTGCATGTACTGTATCTCCGGATGATTCTTCCTGAGGTGGGCGCAGTGACTGTAAAGCGGAGGTTATGCGAGGAGGAACCAAGACGTCTGCCTTCAATATGCCAAATTGAATCTCCCACCTCAGGAAGAATCACCCAGAGATACATGCAACGTTTGTGCAGCAAAACGATGAAAAGAAGCAACAGGCGACACAGAAAAAACCCACCCAGTTGTCCCTTAACGAGTCGATCAATAAAAAACTCAAATACATTAGTATTACCAGCCAAATGATGGCCACTGGCCAGTTACATGTAGAGCTCATCTAGAGCACGGCTTGAGCCCAGTTTATTTAAAAGTTTTTTTTGTGCACTTTACCTCACAGTTGTATAGGTACAATGTTGTTTACATTTTGTGAAGAAGTAGAAATGTGCCCTATGTAGTGGGCGTTTGTCAGGATTATATCATGGAGAGTGTGATCCAAGCTGCTGTTTGAGACTAAATAAATATGGCACTTTTTTCCATAGCCTTACTTAATCTGAAGTAGTTGTCATATTTTGCACAGATAATGTTTACGTTTAGAAAGCCTTGTTGAATGCATCCAGTGAAATTAACACATCAATACATACTTTTATTGTCAAAAGTATGCATAATGTTAATTTCACAACAAGAGATATGTGATGTTAGCTACCTGAAATTATTTCGTTTTTTGGGGGGAGGAAATCCCACATATATCGTTATCGGTTGATATCGGTATCGGAAATTAAGAGTTGGACAATATCGGTAAAAAAGTCAATATCGAACATCCCTAGAGTAAAGCCTGCTACCGACCCAGTCTGTGTCACTGTTCTGTGTGTGTGTATATAACCTCAACTGACACAGGGTCAAGACCATTGTTATATGAATACATACATACACTAATCTCTCTTTCCCTGTAGATGTAAATGAGTGTGAGGTGGGCGGGTCCTGTCCAGGTCAGGAGTGTATCAACACAGAGGGTTCATTCAGTTGTCGAGCCTGTAGAAAAGGATACCACAGTGTCAACGGACAGTGTACAGGTAAGACACAAGACAAGTGTTCCTTTATTAATGCCCTTGGGGTAATTCAGGTATCATAGCAGTATGGGGGAGGGGGTACAGGTAGAATAGGTCATTATAACAATATTAATAATACGATTTGATTCAAAAACATAGGACGTGATGTTAAACTGTCCTTTATGCCAATAGGATGGTGAGTGCTTACACAAGATTTGCCTTGTTGTTGAAGGTGGTAGGTGATTGACAGGTGCAGGTTCTTTAACCTCTTAACCTCTTCAGCAGGCCGTCACACACTCACGCGCAAGTCGCAGCACTTTGCTCTCGTCTGTCGGCTCCGGGCTGTGTTTTCGCAGATCAACCAATACATTGTTGGAAAGTTGAATTTGCCGCCTTTCGATCGTCACCCCACTCAACCTATTGCGTGATTCCATTCTTGAGTTACAAGAGGAAACTGATTCCATTCTTGAGTTACAAGAGGAAACATCCGTCGAGCGTCATTTGACAAGTTGTTCAGATGAACTGACCAGCCACCGCTGATGGCGAAAATTATTGACCACCGTTGTAGCCAAGGATCATCTGCTCCGAAAGCAATCCCAGACGAGTGCTGAGAGTGGGGGAAGGTGACACAAGAAGTCCATTGTTTTGACTTGAGCATCGGAATGAATGGCAGTGGACGGCCATTTTTGGATAATCGTGCCGAATTTCTACTGGTACACACATTACAAAAACCTTTGTAAAACGTTCATTTTCCGTGGGCTTTTTATAAACTTTGGACCTGTACAGTACTACACAAGACTTCAGGCTATGGAACCATTATCTTTTCCAGCTCATACCTCTCAGCTGGAACTTAAAAACAGGCATCTGGCAACCAGTAAAAAAATATGTGAGTACACAAAACCTTTACTTCCGTGTGTTCAAACCTCTGTTACTCTATTTCATTAGCACTCAAAGTGATTGTTCTTTATTGTGTAAGAAACTTCAGAATGTTACCTTTCAAAAGAGACCAGACTCATGCATGTGCTATAAGTATAAAGTATAATAAATAGCAAATTACCGTGGGTATGCAATCGTCAAAAAAATTAACTAGCCCCATTTTTTATTAATTTTCAATTAAATGAAATAGAGTAACAGAGGTTTGAATAACTATAAAAAGTCACACACACAGAATAAATACATTTTATGTTGCCTTTGTTCGTTAGAGAAAACGCATTTCAATAATCTATGCCTTTATTATATGCATTATTCTATGCGCACTGCCAGCCAACCTTTATGCAACGGGATACACATTTTGACGGAGGTCCAACATTTTTTAAATAAATGCAAAATAAATAAATGCAACACTCCCAGACATACCCCACGCGAAGGTAAGGAAAAACTCACTAAAACCTAGCAATAGGAGGGGGTTAGAGAGTTCCCATGTTTGTAGTGGGCGGAGATGGAGCAATAAATACATGTAGTGAGCATATGCATACATGGTGACAGTAGAATCATAGTATATAAGAAAATTGTGAAATAGAGTAATAGATAGAACTACTGCAAGCGTATGGATACAGGATGAGATACAAGACAATAGCTCAGGGCCGTATGCCCCCCGTGGGGGCAGGATAAGTCACTCAGAGGGTTCAGCACTGCAGGCCGCGTCTATTCTTTTACCAACAAACTTGCATTTTTCCGCGATCTGATTGGCCACTGATGTTTCTGGTCATGTGACATCTGCGCCAATCGCGTGACGCCTGTTTCTGCGCCTATTTCCGCCTCTAACAGCCTGCAAACTACCTAACGCCTAGTTCTATCACTGGTTAAGCTTAGGCGACTCTTTCGAATTTGGTTAAGGTTAGAGTTTGGAATCAGGGCTGGTGTTCTATCGCCCTGCTCTAAGACAAACTCTAACCTTAACCAACTTCGAAAGAGTGCCTAAGCTTAACCAGTGATAGAAACAGGCGTCACACGATTGGCGCAGATGTCACATGACCAGACACGTCAGTGGCCAATCAGATCGCGGAAAAATGCAAGTTTGTTGGTAAAAGAATAGACGCCTGCAGGCCAGACAGAAGACGGTATGAAGCTGTTCCATGGGACCGGTTGAGACAGAGACAGAGGTTAAAAGGTTCTACTATGTCTGCAGAAAAGCAGACAAGGGAGCAAATAGACATCCTAACTAAACTAGACAGATTAATCTAAGGGTCAGTCCCCGACCAGGTGAGATCAGGGTAGGTTGAAGGAGAGAGAGAAAAGATGGGTCTTAAGCAGGGATTTAAAAGCTTCGACAGAGCAGGCGCCCCTGATGACGGCAGGTCATTTGTTCCACAGGTAGGGAGCGCGGTAGACAAAGGCTCTGTGGCCGGTGGATTTATTTTTAACCCTAGGAATCGATAGAAGCCCCGCATTTTGTGAGCGCAGAGCACGAGCGGGTGAGTATCGAGAGATGAGATCGGATAGATAGAGCGGTGCAAGTCCATTTAAAAAAATGTAGGTGAGGAATAGCAAAGTCAGATTGGGCTTGAATAGATAGCCAGTGTAGGGTGGACAAAACTGGTGTGATGTGATCAAATGTTCTAGTTTTAGTTAGTATCCGTGCAGCCTACCTTGAATTAGGTAGGCCTGAAAAAAGTGCATTACAGTAGTCTAGACGTGATGAGACAAAAGCATGAATTAGGGTTTCAGCATCAGCCAGAGTTAAAATGGGGCGAATTTTTGCGATATTACGAAGATGGAAGAAGGCAATTTTGGTGAAATTAAATGAGAGGGAGGAATCAAAAATGACTCAGAGGTTTTTTATGGTGGAGCTCTGGGATACATGACAAGTATCAAAGTTGAGGGAGATGCCTCTGTGGTTTGGGGGGCCAACAATTAACATCTCAGTTTTATCTGCATTAAGGAGTAGAAAGTTTTGCGACATCCACTTTTTGACGGCAAGCAGGCAAGCCTCAAGATTTTGTAATTGGGAGGAATCATTTGGCTTAATAGGTATATATATGTGTCCGGATGGCTAAATTCAGTACTGTATCTACAAAAACCCCTGTAAATAATTTTTTGTACACTTGATCTCAAGAAGGTGCTGAATTAGCTGAAATGTTCACGTCTGGTCAATGTTAGCATGGTGTTATTCACTGTCAAAGATGAAAAAATACTTCTTCTTTGGTTGATTACAATTTACTCAAGCATAGTAACAGACACAATATTTCTGACACTGGGAATACATTCCCTGAGGTCCATAGATGTCCCTAGATAGAAAAGTTGAAGGAGATTATGAGGAAATGAGCCAAATGCGCTGGCCAGGTCAAGGCAGATCACATTGAGGTCTCTTCTGTGCTTCTTGGCTGGTGCCAAATCAAGCTTATATGCTCCAAGCAACCAGAGAATCCTGGAATTCCTGCTTTCTGTACAGATGTATCAATATCTGGTCTCGCCCCAGCTTACATAAAGGAACTCCTGGTCCAATCAGCCAGCTCCAGATCCCTCAGATCAAACAGTCAAATCTGCCTTAAAATCCCACATTCAAGACTGGTGACGAAGGGAAACCGGGCAGTCGCAGCACCGACACTCTGGAACAAGCTCCCACTAAACATAAAATCTGTAAGCACTCTAGGGACTTTTAAGGCCATGCTCAAAACCCACCTTTTCGCCATAAAAAAGAATCCTTGAGCTAGTTTTGTGTTGTAGTATGACAGGTGTATTATGTCCGTCTATTATTGTTCCTGTCTTTCTGTTTTTCTTTTTTTTCCCAGGCTGCACCCCGGGCCGATGCGACTATTGGTTGAGGGGCGCAATATAAATAAATGTATCATATCATATCACCAATGTATTTGTTTCTTTCCTGGTAAGTGGACAGCCTCTGTGACACTATGCTGAAAAAGATTCCCCCCCCCCCCCCCCCCCCCCCCCCATGTTCAGAAGGCTGATTGGACAAAATTGACTATAATGTCTGATGCATCCTTTTCCTTTGGTATTAGCACTCCGCCAGCCCTTCGCCTTGGGTATTATTTTCACATCCGGTGCTTTATTGTAGAGCTTAGGTACTCCATTAGGCTCCGGGGGGCAATGCTGCTCTTGCTCGCCGGACTGTGTTCTCTACTTCTTTCCATTTCAGAGGACTAGTGTCCAGGTTGAATTCCTGAGGTTGTATTGGTAGAATATCATGTGGGATGACTATCTGCTCATGCCTTTTTGTGTCATGGTGGAGCTTTTCTAGGTGTTTTTCCACTTCCTTTGATGTGTTTGTTCCGCTTTTTTCATTTTTGCAAAGTGGTCTTTGACAAACTTGAAAGGGTCTTTGTAGAACCGTGTTCTTGTGTGTTCCTTCTTCCTGCAATGATTCTTCTCTCTCTGAATCAGATGCTTTCTCCCATTGCTTTTTCATCTGTCTCCTCTCTTATTATACTCTCGATCTCTTGCTGTCTCCTGGACTTGGCTGGTGCTGGTAATGCCATTCCACTTCTCTTCTTACTCACTCCAAAGCGGTCTTCTCCATAGTGGTGGATTATTTCGCCCATCCTTTCTAGCTTTTCCACTGCTGTGCCCACTTGCTGCTCCAAGATCTTTGTTAGGTCATTGTTGATTGTTTCCCACTCTTTCTTTTCAACAGCTTTGGGCCATTTCACACAAGGTCTGTGCCCTTTGATATTTTTATCCATGAGGTATTTCTGTGCTTGTATTAACCTCCTCAGCAACAGGGGCGCTGATGCTCTGCAAACTTTGGTTTGTGTCGCTGTGCTTCACTCAACTGATTTGACTGGTTGCTTCGTAAGAAGTACTGGTCAATGCGAGGCCCCTGTCTCTGCTTTCTCAAGCACCTGTTCCTCCCTCTGTGGATCTTCAAGCCCATCACTGATGTTACTTTCTCCCAAACACAACTGCTGTTGTGGTTACCTTGCGTGCCATGCTCTCCTTGTTCGTAATCGTTTCTGTTCCACGGTCTGTAACTGTGTTATCAATTGGTATCTTGTGCCCCCGCTCGAGCAGGCTCTAGGGGTATATTCCTTTGTTAACGTTCTGTAGCATTTAGCTGATGTCTCCAACAAACTGAACGACTAGCCCATGACAGCCCCAGTGGGGTCTGTTTCCTCCTATCAGCTGTCTCTACACGTTGTCACAGTCTTTCCCAATAATAATAATACTAATAGAACATAGAACAAAGTGCAAAGTAATAATGGTGATAGTGATAACAGTAGTGAACAGTAGTGAATGGCAGGATTCAATCAGACAGTAGTAATAGTGATTCTGGTATACATGGTCCAAACCATAGTAACACCAGTCTGTGCAGTGTTTATAACATAAACAATCTCTCTCTATTTCTCTCTCTCTCTCTCTCTCTCTCTCTCTCTCTCTCTCTCTCTCTCTCTCTCTCTCTCTCTCTCGCTCTCTCTCTCTCTCTCTCTCTCTCTCTCTCTCTCTCTCTCTTTCTCTGTCTCTTTCTTTCTCTCTGTCTCTCTCTCAGACATAGATGAGTGCAGGGAGACAGCTGATGTATGTGGTCGTAGCACTCGGTGTGAAAACACGCCAGGCAGCTACAGGTGTGTGTGTGGAGCCGGATACAAGTTACAGGGCAATACCTGTACTGGTAAGACACACACACACACACACACACACACACACACACACACACACACACACACACACACACACACACACACACACACACACACACACACACACGCACGCACGCACGCACGCACGCACGCACGCACGCACGCACGCACGCACGCACGCACGCACGCACGCACGCACGCACGCACGCACGCACGCACGCACGCACGCACGCACGCACGCACGCACGCACGCACGCACGCACGCACGCACGCACGCACGCACGCACGCACGCACGCACGCACGCACGCACGCACGCACGCACGCACGCACGCACGCACGCACGCACGCACGCACGCACGCACGCACGCACGCACGCACGCACGCACGCACGCACGCACGCACGCACGCACGCACGCACGCACGCACGCACGCACGCACGCACGCACGCACGCACGCACGCACGCACGCACGCACGCACACACACACACACACACACACACACACACACACACACACACACACACACACACACACACACACACACACACACACACACACACACACACACACACACACACACACACACACACACACACACACACACACACACACACACACACACACACACACACACACACACACACACACACACACACACACACACCTAACATAACATAACATAACATACCTTTCAATCATACCTTCGCCCCCAATTAACTTGAACTTGAGGACTGCATACTTTTTTTGCAAATCAAAATACTATACTTTATATTTATAGCACATGCATGAGCCTGGTCTCTTTTGAAAGATAACATTCTGAAGTTTCTGATACAAAAATGCACTATTAGTGCTAATGAAATAGAGTAACATAAGTCTGAACTTGAGTTGTAGAAAAACTCGCCAAATGATTGACGGAGGTAGAGCCTCGGGAGTCGGGAGTGGTATTCGAAAATGATTAAAAGTCTGCTAAAGACTTTGGCGCACGCCTCACATATTGGCATGTAACTCGAGAACCGCTGAATGGATTTTTTCGCCTGAAATGGAAATCGACAGGCTTTAATTCGATATATATTGTGAAGTAAAGCTTTTACCACTACCCCATTCAATAAAAAGTGCTGATTATCTAAGGGATTGTAATATCTAGTCCTATAAGTTCAACTGATAAGCTGGAGAAATCCAGTGACTCCTGTGAAAGTGCAGCTGACAACAAGGGAAAGACCATGTGACGGCTTGGAAAGACAGCTGACAGGAAGGAAAGACCCCAACAGGGCTGTCATGGACTAGCTATCCATGATGGCAGGCTCCATCGCTTAATTAAGTGCACAAAAGCCACCCCTCATTGCTTTCTCTAAAGAGAAAAACACCCCTAGAGTCTGCGAGAGCGGGGGCGGAAGATGACTCATCGGCTGACCACCCGGTAACTGACCCTGGAATGAACATGACGACGAACCAGATAATCGGCACATCAACTGAAGGACAGGAGCACAGAGTATGTAGCTGTGGCTTGTCCAAGGTAACATCCATCAGAGGCCTACGAATACATCAAGGGCGGATGAAGTGCTTGAAGAAAGTGAGGCCGGGACCTCGCATTGATCATTATCTTCTGAGAGAAAGGTCAAGTCAGGCGAGTGAAGCTCAGTGGCAGGATTTAACCCTCAGTCCACCGAGCATCAATACCCCAGTGGCTGAAAGTAATTCAAGCACATCAGAGAACTTGGAACCAAGTCACTTGCAAACTTCTTTGGAGAAGAACATGCAAGGCCACAGACCTCATGTCAAGTGGCCAAAGTCCAGCAGCAAGAAAGGGTGGGCGACAATCGATGCAGACCTGATCAAAATCCTGGACGGAATCAAAGGAACAGTGGAAAAGAAACTGGATAAAATGTGCGATCTGATCTACTTCTATGGAGCAGAAAGGTTCGGAACAAAAGAGACAGGAAAGAAGGACATGACACCAACAACCCCTCCCAAGTCCAGAAGGCAGCAAGAAATCCAGCACCTTGTCAAAGAGAGAAGGGACTTGAGGAAGCAATGGAAGAGAGCCTCATTGGAGGAAAGAGTGGGCATCGACCTCCTGCAAACAGACCTGAAGGGACGCCTGGGAAGACTGCGGAGAGCTGAAAACCTCAGGACTCGACGCAAGAGGAAGGTAAGAGCGAGAACATCCTTCTACAAGGATCCCTTCAGATTTGTGAAAGGACTCTTCACAAAGGAAAAGAGCGGGTCACTTAAGGTGCCAAAGAGGGAGTTTGAGGACCACCTGAAAACAACTCACACAGACAGCAAAAGATATGAACAGAGGGAACTACCACCAGACATGCCACCAATTCCTCAACCAGAACACCAGCTGGATGACTGTCCTCCAAGGTGGAGGGAGGTTGAGGAAGCAGTGAGGAAGGCAAGGGCAGCTTCAGCTCCAGAACCAAATGGAGTTCCATACTGGCTGTATAAAAACTCCCCAAATATCTTACGCTATCTGTGGAGGCAAATAAAGGTGATGTGGAAGAAGCAAACCATCCCAAAAGCATGGCGAAGCGCAGGGGGAGTGGTAATCCCCAAGGAGAAGGATGCCTCAAACATCGATCAATTCTGGCAGATCAACCTGCTGAATGTTGAAGGGAAGGTCTTCTTTAGCATTGTTGCTAAAAGGATGACAACATACCTGAAGCAAAACAACTTGATTGACACATCTGTGCAGAAGGCCGGCATTCTTGGTTTCTCAGGATGCTTGGAACATACAAGCATGATATGGCACCAAATCCAATCTGCCAAAACGGAAGGAAGAGACCTGCACGTCTTAATCCTGGACCTAGCCAACGCTTTTGGATCCGTCCCCCATTCTCTCATCTGGACAGCCTTCAACTTCTTCCACATTTCAAATACCATCACAAACCTGGTGAGAAATTACTTCCAAGATCTGCAATTCTGTATCAAAACAACAGAATACACAACATCATGGCAATCTTTGGAAGTGGGAATAATGGCTGGATGTACCATCTCCCCACTAGCCTTCACCATGGCAATGGAAGTGGTCATTCGAGCTTCCAAGTGGGTTGTGGGAGGAGAACGTCTGCAATCTGGACAGCGTCTACCTCCTATTCGCGCCTACATGGATGACATGACCACCTTGACCTCAACCATTGCATGCACCAAACGTCTGCTGGGAAAGCTTCATGCCAACATTACATGGGCACGGATGAAGTTCAAACCCAGCAAATCCAGGAGCATATCCATCGTCAAAGGAAAACTCGTGGACCAGAGGTTCCACATCAAGGATACACCCATTCCTTTGGTGTCAGAACTGCCAGTCAAGAGCCTAGGGCGATGGTACAACGCGAGCCTCAAAGACTCAGACCAGAGTGATCAGCTGAGGGAAGAAACCATCAAAGGCCTTGTCAGCATAGACAAGACCTTGCTCCCTGGAAAGTTGAAACTCTGGTCCCTGCAGTTTGGATTGCTCCCCCGCCTGATGATCCGAGCGGCTGCTCCCAGACTGGCAACTGGGAGGAAATGGATCCCATCTGAGGCCGTACAGCAAGCAAAATCTGCTCTCAGGCATGGAGACATTGTAGGACAGGTGCAGCATGGAAGAGGTGGGTTTGGACTTGGAACAAGTCGACCCACATGGCACAAGGCAACATCAACCCAGAGGAGAAAGCTGGTGGTGGCTCAGGTTCGGCAACAAGAGGAGGCAGACGGATGCGCAAAGGCAGTCTCACAGTCCAAACAGGGCCAATGGACTAGCTGGGAAAACCTGGAGCATTGTAAGCTCACATGGAAGGATCTTTGGGAGATGGAAGGAAGCCAAATCAGCTTCAAGAACCTAAACCAGTGGTTTGGAGAAGATCCTTCTTGTGCGCTTTGCCAAACCCCCGCAACACTGAGGCACATCCTCACCGGCTGCAAAACCAGTTTGTCCCAAGGGCGCTACACCTGGAGACACAACCAGGTCCTAAGACAACTGGCAATCACCCTGGAAGGAAGGAGAACTACCAACAATGCCCTCCCTCCCCCAATGCCTAGACACTCAAACACCACTTCTTTCGTAAGAGCAGGACAGCTCCCAGCAAAGCCATCTGCAAGAGTAGAAGCAACCCTCCTAGACACTGCCTGGGACTGGAGAATGCAGGTTGACTTGGACCAGAAACTAATCTTTCCGCCTGAGATCATTACAACCAACCTCAGGCCGGACCTGGTCTTGTGGTCAACCTCCCAGAAGTCGGTATTCATTGTGGAACTAACTGTACCATGGGAGGCTGCAGTTGGTGAAGCATATGAACGTAAACGACTGAAGAACTCCGACATAGCAGCCGAGGCGTGCCCAGGTGCCCAGGTGCTTCCGGTTGAGGTTGGATCTAGAGGATTTGTTGCCATGTCCACAACCAAGCTTCTTAAGGGGATGGGAGTGCGAGGACAGGAGTTCCGACAAGCTGTCAAAACACTGTCAGAGGCTGCCGAACGAAGCAGCAGATGGCTATGGATTAAGAGAAAGGACCCCAACTGGGTGCAAAATGACCATTGAGGGGTAAAAGCAGAGGGGGGCACACCTGGGACGCCAGGTGTTGCCGTTGAGCCCTTCGGAGGTGTCGTGGGCCTGTCAACGAAACACCAATGAAGGAGGGTGCCCACCTGAAGACCCCAGTGAAGCTTTTACCACTACCCCATTCAATAAAAAGTGCTGATTATCTAAGGGATTGTAATATCTAGTCCTATAAGCTCAACGTATAAAAAATATGCACACCCAAAGTGGCGTCAGGTAGGGATGGGAATTGATACGATTTTATCGATCCGATTCCATTATCGATTCTGCTTATCGATCCGATTCTTTATCGATCCCTGATACATTTATAATTTAAATAAATAAATTGGAAATGCAACAGAACTAAGCTGGTTAGAATAACAACATGCAACTTGACATTTCTGATTGTCATTTATTGTTGAGCCCCCATGTCAGAAAAATATATAAATTAACTATACACTTAAATACAATTATGTATTTGAGATTCTCTTAATAAAAAAAACAATTTTATTATTAGTTTTTTTTTGTTTTTTTTTTATTCTTAAACTAATTTAATCTATTGAATAACGACATGTTGAATGCAACTACAGTTCAATATCTTAAATAAAGTAAATTTAATCTATTGAACTGTAGTTGCATTCAACAGGTCGTTATTCCTCTGACTCCTCTGTCTCTGGTCTTTCAGAAGACCAGCGCGCGCACACACACACAGAGACGGCTAGCTCCCCGGTCCCCGCTCGCCCCCACCCTTTCTACCTGAGCTCAGTTGTTATCTCTCTCTGTGTGTCTGTATGAGCTTGGTTAGCTAGTGTTAGCTAGCGTTAGCTCCGCAGCTAACGTTAGGTTACCCCGAATTAACTGAATGACTAGGTTGCAAAGCATCGGAGTAGTTTTCACTGCACATTTTAAACAGTCAAACAGACATAACTTTAGACACTAATCTCTCTCTTCCTGTAGATATAAATGAGTGTGAGGTGGGCGGGGCCTGTCCAGGTCAGGAGTGTATCAACGCAGAGGGTTCATTCAGCTGTCGAGCCTGTAGAAAAGGATACCACAGTGTCAATGGACAGTGTACAGGTACACACACACACACACACACACACACACACACACACACACACACACACACACACACACACACTGTTACGAACTAGCGTCAGTCTAGGTTTTAATTAGTTTGCCATTCCAAACACTAGTTCTAACCTGAAGTGTAGTATAGAGGGGAAATGAGGGAAAACAGAATAGATGGTCTGAAGAAAGAGAAATAGCAGTAGGTTAGCTTACCAACTCAGTACACAAGATCACAGTCTGGGCCAGCCCCGTCTGATGCTCCTTTGAGCGGCCCACCTGACGGCGGCCTATCCAATAGTTCATTCAAGTTATTTTTTTAGGTTTTTAGGTTTGTTGATCCAGTGAACACAATACTGGTGTTCTAACAAATAAAGAGTTCATGGGCTTTGATGTCTGGAGTCCTGTAATGTGGTCTGATGCATGGAGTTCTGTAACGTGGTCCAGTATGTGGAGTTCTGTAATGTGGTCTGATGCATGGAATTCTGTAACGTGGTCCAGTATGTGGAGTTCTGTGATGTGGTCTGATGCATGGAGTCCTGTAATGTGGTCTGATGCATGGAGTCCTGTAACGTGGTCCAGTATGTGGAGTTCTGTAATGTGGTCTGATGCATGGAATTCTGTAACGTGGTCCAGTGTGTGGAGTTCTGTAATGTGGTCTGATGTGTGGAGTCCTGTAACGTGGTCCAGTGTGTGGAGTTCTGTAATGTGGTCTGATGCATGGAGTCCTGTAATGTGGTCCAGTATGTGGAGTTCTGTAACGTGGTCCAGTGTGTGGAGTCCTGTAACATGGTCCAGTATGTGGAGTACTGTAATGTGGTACAATGTGTGGAGTCCTGTAATGTGGTCCATTATGTGGAGTTCTGTAACGTGGTCCGATGTGTGGAGTACTGTAACGTGGTCCAATTATGTGGAGTCCTGTAATGTGGTCCAGACTCCAGTGTGTGGAGTTCTGTAATGTGGTCTGATGTGTGGAGTACTGTAACGTGGTCTGATGTGTGGAGTACTGTAACATGGTCTGATGTGTGGAGTTCTGTAACGTGGTCTGATGTGTGGAGTACTGTAACATGGTCTGATGTGTGGAGTACTGTAACATGGTCTGATGTGTGGAGTACTGTAACGTGGTCTGATGTGTGGAGTACTGTAACGTGGTCTGATGTGTGGAGTCCTGTAACATGGTCTGATGTGTGGAGTACTGTAACGTGGTCCGATGTGTGGAGTACTGTAACATGGTCTGATGTGTGGAGTTCTGTAACGTGGTCTGATGTGTGGAGGTCTGTAACGTGGTCTGATGTGTGGAGTACTGTAACGTGGTCTGATGTGTGGAGTACTGTAACATGGTCTGATGTGTGGAGTTCTGTAACGTGGTCCGATGTGTGGAGTTCTGTAACGTGGTCTGATGTGTGGAGTTCTGTAACATGGTCCGATGTGTGGAGTTCTGTAACGTGGTCCGATGTGTGGAGTTCTGTAACGTGGTCCGATGTGTGGAGTTCTGTAACGTGGTCTGATGTGTGGAGGTCTGTAACGTGGTCCGATGTGTGGAGTTCTGTAACGTGGTCCGATGTGTGGAGTTCTGTAACGTGGTCCGATGTGTGGAGTACTGTAACGTGGTCTGATGTGTGGAGTTCTGTAACGTGGTCCGATGTGTGGAGTCCTGTAACGTGGTCCGATGTGTGGAGTTCTGTAACGTGGTCTGATGTGTGGAGTTCTGTAACATGGTCCGATGTGTGGAGTTCTGTAACGTGGTCTGATGTGTGGAGTTCTGTAACATGGTCCGATGTGTGGAGTTCTGTAACGTGGTCCGATGTGTGGAGTACTGTAATGTGGTCCGATGTGTGGAGTACTGTAACGTGGTCCGATGTGTGGAGTACTGTAATGTGGTCCGATGTGTGGAGTACTGTAACATGGTCTGATGTGTGGAGTACTGTAACGTGGTCTGATGTGTGGAGTCCTGTAACGTGGTCCGATGTGTGGAGTACTGTAACATGGTCTGATGCGGCTCCTAGAGTACACAAGCACACTCATTCCCACACATTTTATCAACAGCTTAACACCCATATTCCTCAACGAACTTAATGAAAACCAGCTCACACAAAATGTGAATGAAAGGAAGGAAAATGGAGAAAACTATGATATCTCCCCCCCCCCCCCACACACTCTTCTCTTAGCTGTCCATCGTGTTCGATGATGACGCTTGCTCCAGGGATGGGGAGAGGGGGAGGGGGGTTAGCGACGCTGCCGCTGGTGCCACTTCTCGTGGGCGTTGAGTCCGATCCTTGAGCCGCACACCCGTCCACAGATGGCGCAAGGGAAGCCAGATACCTGGGGGATGCCAACCGCCCGCTGGTGTCGTTGCGTGCGCCTCTCAGATCTTCGGTCTTGGTTTGTTTGGTGTATTTGGGAAACTGCAGTGGCACAAGTGACTTGCCAGGCTGATCTGTCGAGTGCCAGAGTTTCAAGCTGCGTGATGTTTGCACACTTTAGGAGGTCCCTGGTATAGTCCTTAAAGCGTCTCTTTTGGCCTCCAGCAGCCCGCTTTGCTCCTCTCAGTTGGCCATAGAGGACTTGGCGGGGCAGGCGGTGGTCAGGCATACGTATGGTGTGCCCTATCCAACGAAGATGTTTTTT
Source organism: Notolepis coatsorum (assembly GCF_963971535.1). Taxonomy (NCBI): domain Eukaryota; kingdom Metazoa; phylum Chordata; class Actinopteri; order Aulopiformes; family Paralepididae; genus Notolepis; species Notolepis coatsorum. The sequence continues at coordinate 192,043,208 of NC_140165.1, forward strand.
GGCCACAGCTGCGGCCATACAGATTGAGTTGGTGTTGTTGAGGATGTCTGTGTGCGGGACTCGATCTTCCCAGGTCAGGCCGAGGATCCTTTGGAGGCAACGGATGTGGAAAGCGTCCAGGTTGGTGATGTTCCGGCGGTATGGGGTCCAGGATTCTGCTCCATAGAGCAGAGTGGAGAGACATACTGCATTGTAAACGGCAACCTTGGTGCTGATCTTCAGGTTTCGGTTTTCAAAAACCCTGCTGCGTAGGCGTCCAAAGGATGATGCCGCTTTATTGATACGTGTGTGTATCTCCGGGTCAAGGGAGCAGCATGAGGACAGAGTGGAGCCGAGGTAGGTGAAATGATCCACTGTTTTGAGTGGAACACCGTTTATGTGAAAACTGGGAGGTGTAGAGGTTCGGGAAGTGAGTTGGGACATGACTTCGGTTTTTTGTATGTTGACCTGGAGACCGAAGGATTGGTACAGGCTGGATATGGTGTCGAGAGCATGCTGCATAGACTCTGGACTGTGAGCTAAGATGGCACAGTCATCAGCGTACTGTAGCTCACATACTTGGCAGGATTTTGTCTTTGTGTGTGCCTGGAGCCGGCGGATGTTGAAGAGACTACCATCAAGGCGGTATTCCACATGGACACCGTCTTCATGTCCCAGGGCTCGGCGGAAGAGGCAGGTGACGGCAGAGAGGAGGAGATTAAAGAGCACCGGAGCCAAGAAACAGCCCTGCTTCACCTCAACATTAACCTTAAAGGATTCTGACTGGAGTTCACCCGTCTGAACTCTGGCTTGCATCCCGTCATGCGGCTCCTGAAGGATGGAGAGAAACTTGGGTGGTACCCCAAGTTTGTTGAGGTGTTTCCAGAGCAGCTCACGGCTGATGGTGTCAAAGGCTTTGCTTAGGTCTATGAAGGCTATGTAAAGATCCTTGCGATGCTCTCTGCTCTTCTCTAGCAGCTGCCTCAGGACAAAGACCATGTCGGTGGTGGATCTGGTCTTCTGAAAGCCACATTGAGTTTCCGGAAGCGCAGCTTCAGAGATGTTTTCCACCAGCCTGTTCAGCATGATCTTCGCCAGCACTTTCCCTGCGATGGAGAGGAGAGAGATTCCACGGCTGTTTCCGCAGACTGCTCTGTCCCCTTTCTGCTTGTAGATGACCACAATGGGTCTCATTCCCAAAAAATTTCCAAAGATATATTCTGGAAGACTTATCTTGGAACCACTGAGACATAATCTATGACAAGTACACTCTGAGTCCTGAACGTGCTGGAGATATGTCTTAAGTGGCTGAAACGGTCGCAGAAATTATATGATCTGATATCTGCTTGGAGAATGGCAATCTGTCGTAAACTCCAAAGCACGTTCCCGTTCAGCTCATTTGCATACAAATCACCGCCTCCATAGTTCCTTATAAGGCAACTAGTGACGCAGCTGTGTGAAATGGAATGGCGGAAGTGCTTTGCGAGCCGCGTGATTACGAAACCTAGCGTCGGTCAGTGCCAATCAGAGAGCGTCTCCGAGAAATGCGGCTAGGTTTCGTAATCACGCTTGCGCCCATCAAAACTAGATTAGATTAATGTATTGGCATCATATACAGCTTGCGGTACACACCTGCCGCAGCGCGCGCGCACACACAGATACACACGCACGCGCACGCGCAGTACTGTATATGAATGAATGAATGAATGACATATAATATATATATAGCCTACGGCGGGTGTAATGAATGAACGCAGTATAGGCTTATTATTCCATAAGCCTATAGGCTACTGTTCATTCGTAGGCGCACACAAGACTTGTTATGGAATATTAATGCAGTCTATTTCCACCGATTAGCTTTAGTTCTTATTTATTTATCCACTGTCATTTCAGTGTTGGTATAGGCTATATAGTGTATTTCAATATAAGTTTAATTGATTAATGATATATTCAAAGGAATGCAGGTTTATAGCTATATCAACCCCCTCCAATGTACAGTAAATGACCAAGTATGGTTTTGTCAATATTCCAATGTACAGTTTTGCTTGTACATTTACATTTACATTTAGTCATTTAGCTGACGCTTTTATCCAAAGCGACTTACAAGTTCTGTGCGACAAGACAGCAAGAAGGGTATAACTCTATCAGCTGAGTAACAATGTTCATCAAAGTGTTGCGTGTTACAGTGTAGGTTAGTTTATTAGGACAAGTGCATGACATTAAGGTTAGTCGGGGTTAGATTTTTTTTTTTTTTTTTTTTTTTATCCTTTCAGATAATGGTTGAAGAAGTGAGTCTTTGTACAGTGTAAGTCTATCCCCCACCCATCCCTACCCAACCTCCTCCAACAGTTTCTACGTCAAATGTACTCTCTTTTCTGGACTCTTTTTGTATCACAAACTGTAACTGAGGGGTACAATTCCCTGACTGTATTGATAAGTATGGTATCATTAAACCACTACCGCTTTATGTACTTTAATTACTGGCCATACAGTACACGATATATGAATATGATGAACACTTCCCACAATGAAATCGGTTCCAGTCAAAGGTATTAATCAAGTATTTAATGGAGCAAAAGGTACATAGGATACTTTACATTATTCTTTGAATGCACTTGTAAGGCAAAGGAGTATGCGTAGGCAAATCAATAACGAATGTCCATTCTCTGGTTACGCAGGAGGTAATTATACAACCTGAATCTTAGGGAATTATATCTATGGTACACTAGTGATAGCGGGAGATACTGGAAGGGGTTCCCACTGGTTGTAAGCCAGCAAGGGGGTAGAAGATCTGTCGGTAGTAGGACGTCTGGTCAACGATGACTAGGGAGACTTCAGGTACAGAAGCCGGTGCAGTAGTCTCTTGATCCACAGACGAATACAGCTTGGTTCTCTTGTAGACTGTAGCTCTACAGTGAAGAAAGCTAGGCGGCCTCAGGCTCTCTGAGCGCCGACTCGACTTGACTCCTCTCGGGGTAAATCCAACACGTGCAGGCGTCGGCGATTATCCGCTCCATAAATCATAGGACCAAAGCAAATATATTCCAGCCGCAAAGGGCTATGTAGTCGTCGGGTAGATTAATCCAGTGTACATGTCCATACGGTTCTCGCCTAGGTCTCCTCGGGTGAAAGCGCCATGCGGTCGGCCCAGCCTGGATAAGAACTCTAGCTAATGCGAGAAAGCGTTGGAGATGCTGGTCACTATAGAATTCTAACCGCACGATACACTATACACAAATAGACTATTAAAGACTCAATAGAAATATGTCGCACTCGACGGTATAGTGCCAAACTCTGACAATTCAGTTACTAATTCGCACGCGGTCTCGATGCTCTATTCTGAGGCCAAACAGGCCATACTTCACCGCACGTTGTATCGTGGGTGAGGCTTCACTTAGTGGGTAACATACTAAAAGGACGAAGGGTACGGAGGTAAGGGGCTAAGGGGCTTCTACATTCACCTGCGCCGTATTTATACGCACGGTGAACAAATAGTGCCACTCTCATTTCTGTCGCCGTATCCCTGGGCAGGGCCGGGCAAGTACAGACATGTCGTGTCGGTGACTTTGAACTTGGCTCCGGGGGCCGGTCCCTGGCGCCGGTGGACCACTGTCCAATAGGAGAATGAACTATTATGGGCTGGACTAAAGGGATATTCCGTGTATATGTACAAGGAATATACAAGGGATATCAAACGATATACAAATACTATACAATATATATCAATAAATAAATATATATATTCGGTTTAATCTGATCCTTCGTAACAGCCGCCCCCTAATTAGTCCCACCTAATTAGCTAAGCAGAGACAGATTAACCGCACTGTCCACTACTCAATGTCTGTTGTGAGGGATCGGTCAGTTCACAAAGTCATGGGGTCATGGTCGTCATCGATAGTATCGGGGAGCCTTGGCAGTTCTATTAGCCTCGCCACGGGTCGGGTGTAGGTCCGCCCTTGGACGAGCACTTCGGCTGCTCGGACCTTTCCGTCGGCACCGGTGATCACTTTGCTTACGCGGCCAGCCGGCCACATAGCTCGGGGTAGTGACTGGTCGATAATCATGACGACTGTTCCTTCTGTCAAATTGTCTCTCTCTTTTACCCATTTCTGGCGGGTCTGTAGAGACGGTAGGTAGTGGAGTAGGAAGCTGTTCCAAAACTTGTCAGCCAATACTTGACTGTACCTCCACATTCTTCGGCCGTTCGCTTCTTCAGGCCTGTACATTGTCTGGGGTAGCGCGGGGTCCAGCCGCCCCATCAAGAGTGTGTTGGGGGTGACTGGGTCGACATCTGCTACATCACTTGAGACGTAACCGAGGGGCTTTGAGTTCAATACTCCCTCGATCTCCGTGAGGACTGTCATTAGGACTTCTTCCGCCACGGTCTGGGCCCCAAGCACGGCGTACAGGGCTGTCTTTATTGAACGTACTTCTCGTTCCCAAGTTCCACCGAAGTGAGGTGCGTTCGGGGGATTAAACTGGAAGTCAATCTGGGATGGAGCGAGGTGGGTCTTAAGTTCTGGGCCCATAGCTTGGAAGCTCTCTCTCAGCTCTCTTTCTCCGCCTTTGAAGTTTGTCCCGTGATCAGACAACAATATAGACGGTTTGCCTTTCCGCGATGTGAATCTTCGGAAGGCCATAAGGAATGAGTCTGTGCTCATGGTTGGAAGGAGTTCTATATGTATCGCTCGGGTGGTCATGCATTTGAATACAATCCCCCACCGCTTCTCGGTTCCTCTTCCTTTCTTTATATACAGCGGGCCGAAACAGTCCATACCGGTGGAGTGAAAAGGCTTGTCGCCGAGTCGGAGGCGACAGGGAGGTAGGTCAGCCATCCGGGGTATACTGGGCTGCGCTCGCCACTTACGACAGTCTAGACAGGTTCGCTGGAAGCGCCGCACTGCTTCTCTCCCTTGCAGTATCCAATAACGACGTCTGATCTCCGCGAAGACTCTCTCTGCCCCTGCGTGGTGCACATCCTCGTTGTATTTCTTTATGATCAGCTCTGTGACCTTGTGTCGGCTGTTCAAGACTATCGGGTACTTGACGTCATCCGGTAAGTCTGGGGCTCTCCGCAGACGACCACCCACTCTGATGAGACTATGGGCGTCGCTCTCGGGTGCTAGTTGGAGCAGTCTGCTGTCTGATGGGACGGGCTTTGCTCCCTGTAGACAGTCTAGCTCATCGGGGAACGAGTCTCTCTGGGCTCGTTGTAGTAGAAGAAGTTCCGCTTCTTCGTAGTCAGCTGCTGAAAAGTCAGTAGTGGGCTGAACCTCTGGGTGGTGCCACAGAAATGTCTTTAGCTGCGCACTCTCTAGGGTGAGGCAATCGTCTATGTCGGGGTCTGTGGAGACGAGTGTGTTCAATCCACAGAACACAGATTTCTTGTTTTCGGCCTCCTCTTTACTCGCCTCCCGTGGGGTGGGTGTAGGCCACTCTTCTTCCGGGAGCTTGAGAAACTCTGGTCCGTCACTGTATGGGTTGTGACGGGTGAGGTCATCCAGGGACATTCCCCGGGTGATGACGTCAGCTGGGTTGTGTTTTGTGTCCACATACCTCCAGCTTGCTACTTCTGTTAAATCTTGAATCTCTGTGACTCTGACCCCCACGAAGACCTTGTATCTGCACGAATCAGACCGGATCCATGTGAGTACTGTCGTGGAGTCTGACCACAAGATTGTTCTTTGCACCGGAATGGTGAGTTCACGTTGGATTAACGTGGCGAGGTGCGCTCCTGCTAGGGCTGCGCAGAGCTCTAGACGTGGGATAGATTGTTGCTTTCGTGGGGCTATTCTTGAGCGAGCCAGGATGAAAGCAGTGTGTATTTCTCCTCCCTCCTCTCGGGCACGCAAGTAGGCCACCGAGCCGTAGGCTACTTCGGAGGCGTCGCTGAAGACGTGCATCTGGCACGTCTCCGGCCTCACTGTGGGTGGGAAGTAGCTGCGGTGTATGTTAACACCTGGGAGTGAGCTGAGTTCCGTCTCCCACTCTCTCCATGTGGATGCAAGGTGTTCGGGTATGGGGTCGTCCCAGCCCTGGTCCTTGTCCCATAACGCTCTTACAATCATCTTTGCCCTGGTGGTGTAAGGTAGAATACATCCCAACGGGTCATATTGTCTGGCGAGTGTTCTGTATACACTCCGTCTGGTGGTCGGTAGTGCAGTCGACCTTCCCTGCTCCTTGGTCAGGGGTGTGTGTTTATAATGGAGCAAGTCTGTTTTGAAGCGCCAGACTAGTCCTAATGTCATTTCTTGGGCTTCTCCTGGGATGGTCGCCATCCAGGTCTCGCTGCTTGCTGCCTTGTCCTCGGGGGAGAGGCTGCGCAATACTTGCGGGTCGCTGCTGGCCCACTGCCTGAGATCAAAGCCGCCTTTGATCAGGGAGGCGCGGAGCTTGAGTAGAAGGGCCTCTGCTTCTTCTGGAGTCGAGACGCTTTGCAGACAGTTGTCCACGTAGAAACTATTTTCTACACTTTTTCGGACCTCTTCATCAGCTGCTGGGTCCTCTGCGACGTGTTTTTGCAGTGCAAACGTAGCACAGCATGGGCTGCATGTGGTTCCGAAAGGGAGGACTTCCCATTGATAGATGGCTGGTTGCTCATCCCCGATCCTCTCTCTCCATAGGAACCGCAGCAGGGGCTTGTCCTCCTCCACTAGTCTCACCTGCAGGAACATCCCTTTGATGTCGCCGCTGATGGCCACCTTGTCCTGGCGGAAACGTAGTAACACGCCTAGTAGGGAGGGGCCGAGTGTTGGGCCGGGCAAGAGCTCTTTATTCAGATTTTGTGATCCGATCTGGTAGCTGCAGTTGAACACAATACGATCCTTGCCGTTGTGGTGGACTTTGTGGTGCGGCACGTACCATGATTCGGTCGTCTGATCGGCCTCTTTAATGTCAATTTTCTTTATGTGTCCCGCTGTGATTAGCTTGTTAATCTCAGCGCGGTACACAGTCTCTTGAGCGGGGTCTCTGGCTAGGCGCCGCTCTGTGTTCAATAGATACCGCTCCGTCGCTTCTTTTGGGGCGTGGAAGGTGGGCATACCCTCTCGCCTCAGGAGTGGAGTTGCGTATCTCATCACTCCGTTGACTTTGACTCTCTTTGTCCCTTGCTCGAGGAGTGCTATGGCGTAAATGTCTTCCTTGGAACGAATGTCTTTCTTTTCGTTCTTAAAGGGCATTGTCTCTAGTGTCCATAGCCTCTCGACATGCTGTAGGAGGGTGGTGTCTTCTTCTGTCACTCTGGAGTGGAGGCAGCTAGTGGCTGCTGTTCGGTTAAGAGACTTAGCGAGGGGGCCTTGTAATGTCCATCCTAGGCGGGTCTCGACTGCTGCAGGACAGCCTCTGGGCCCTGTGTGGACCCGGTCTATCGGGACTATGAGGTCTGCATGGTCGGAGCCTATCAGCAGGGTCGGGGTGGCACCGTCTATGAGCGGGATAGGTAGTTGACGCAGGTGCACATATTTATCCATCAGCTTGGCGATGGGGTAGGTGTACTGCGACAGGCCTATTTCTTGGCTGGTGAAAGCATTAGTAATCCTATACCGTCTCTCTGGCTGCCCGCTTGCTGCGATAGTGAAGGAGACATTCTCGCCCTTTATCGTCTTTAGATCTCTTCTTATTGTCCGAATCGTCATCTGGTTTTCGCTCCCCCGCAGCCCCAGCTGGGCCGCAGCGGATGCGAGGAGAAGGGTCTTCTCTGACCCGTCGTCAAGGACGGCGTAAGTGTCCATGACCTTGTCTTGGTAACTCAGTGTTACGCGGACCACCTTTAAGAGCACTCGGGCGCCCCCGCTGCTAGCGGGGTCAATGTACATAACACTTGCCTTTGTGCTGCTTGAGGGTGTGGGCTTTCTTCTGTTACTGTCGTGTAGGACATCTAGGTGGGCTCCGTCACACCGACTACACCTCTTCTTTAAGCGGCACTCGGCTGCCATGTGACTGCGCGCACATCGGTAACAGCGTCGGTTGGACTTTATCCATTGACCCACTTCGTCGGCGGTCATCTTCTTGAATGTGTCACATTGTGACAACCAGTGTTCTTTCTCGCAGTACGGGCACACCATCTTCCACTTCTCTTTCATCGAGGGGGTACTGTGGTTCTTGCTGCTCGGTACTGGTTCTGATTGGTGCATGACAGTCACCAATCTTCGGCCATCGTTTGCTCTCCTAGGTCCCTCTCTGGAGCTTGGTGTGCTCCGCACGAACGTATCCAATCGCAGGCTGCTGACTTCTCTCGCCAGGAAGTCGGCTAGGTCTAGGAGGGATGGCTCGGGACCGTTAGGATCACGGTGGTCTCTTTGCCGCCTGAAGCGCTCTTGTCGGGCGGGCGGAAGCTTCTCTAAAATCCTCTCGACATTAGAGTTTGCGTATAGTTCGTGCATACCCTTTTCTCGTTGCGCCCCCAGCATCCCTACCAGGGATTGTACCTTGATAGACAGGTCGTCTAGTGAGCGATTGTCTGTTGCTGGGGGTAGGCGGTCAATATGCCTTATCTCTTGTATTACGTAATCCCATATGCGTCCATATCTTTGGTCGAGTGCTGCTAGAGCCGCTGTGTATGGGGTAGTAGAGGTGGCATAGGCCAGCGCTATATTGTGCGCTCGGGGCACCTTGAGGTGCTTCAATAGGATAGCATACTTGTGGCGTTCATCAGCTACATCAGCCATCATTGTCTCTAAGCACATCCGTAGCTCCGTGTACTGTGCTCTGTTCTCATGGGTGAAGTCTGGAAACGTCGGTGTGCCAATGTATGATGCCGTAGATGGCTGGCACATCGGTGAGCGTTGGAAGAGAGGCCTCCTAGGCGAGTCTCTTACGCCTCTCGGTGGGCTGGTACCGGCAGGGTACCATGGCCCGCGTATCCAGGTGCTATTCCTCTGGACTGGTTGTGCGTCAATCTCACCCGTGAATTGAGTCGGGGGTCTGTAGCGCAGAGCCGCGGGGGTAGAGCCTGGGCTGTACTGGACCTCCTGGTCCTGTGGAGTACTGTGCTACTGTCGGGCTTGACTCTCCTCCTCTCCCTCTTCTTCTTCCTCTGGCAGGTCCTCTAGATCCTGTAGTCGTCTATTTAGCCTCTCCGCGGTGTATACCGTTCCTTCCTTGTAGCTGGGTCTCACTGGGACCGGTCGGGGAAGGAGTTCGGAGGGGGGTATAGGCTCTCTCTGGTGGTCGGGCTCAGGGTCGCTTGATCGGTTAGGGGAGGGTGCCCTTGACCCGTGTCTTGACGAGGCCCTGGAACCCCGTGCGGAGGGAGGGGGTGTTGCCCTGACGATCAGCTGCTCCATTAGCTGCGCTTGTAATCGGTCGCGCTCGGCTTCGCGCTTGGTGAGAGCGATGTCGCGCTCTGCTTCTCTTTGGGCACCGGCAGCGGCGCGCTGGGCTTCGGCGGCGGCGCGCTGGGATTCGGCGTGGTCTCTTACCATATTCTCTTCCGTCTGAAGGCGTCTAATCTCTAGACGTATACGATCTTCGTCGCTCCGTTGCTGCGCTTGAATGCGTTCTCTTTCCATGGAAGAATGTTCGCGCTCGCTAAGCATCTGTGCTTGGAGTCGATCGCGCTCTGCTTGGAGTCGATCGCGCTCTGTAGAGGCTGCTAGGCTGGCGAGGAATGCCTGTGCCAGCATCTTGTCCGCCTCGCTGGGGGAAGACGCTGGTTGAGGTGATCCGCTCCTGGCAGTACTCGTTGGAGATGCGTTCTCCTGTGGGGAGTCCTGGAGCTCTATCTCCTGGGCGCTCTCCTCTTCTTGTACCGGGCAGAGTTCCATCTCTGGAGGGTTGTCTTTCTCCTGGGGCTCTCCGGGGACTACTTCCTCGGTCTTGGCGGGGGGTAAAGTCGTGTCAGTTCCCTCCTGGTCCCTACCGTGAGCTTGGTCAGTTACATTAGAACCCACTAGGGCCTCTGTTGGCGGGGTAGCCTGGTTGATAGGGTCGGACATCATTTTACTTTCTACTTTTTCCGCGTTTACCGTCTGTAGAAGGCTAGGTAGTATACTGGCAACGTAATCCTCTAAGTACTGAGGTGGCTGCCGTCTACGCTGCGGGCGATCTACTTTAGGAGGACCGTTTTGTGGAGTGTTCATCATAGGCCATTTCAATATTAATACCACTATATTAATATTACACTAGTTACCCTCCGGCTCGAAGGACCAATTGTAACTGAGGGGTACAATTCCCTGACTGTATTGATAAGTATGGTATCATTAAACCACTACCGCTTTATGTACTTTAATTACTGGCCATACAGTACACGATATATGAATATGATGAACACTTCCCACAATGAAATCGGTTCCAGTCAAAGGTATTAATCAAGTATTTAATGGAGAAAAAGGTACATAGGATACTTTACATTATTCTTTGAATGCACTTGTAAGGCAAAGGAGTATGCGTAGGCAAATCAATAACGAATGTCCATTCTCTGGTTACGCAGGAGGTAATTATACAACCTGAATCTTAGGGAATTATATCTATGGTACACTAGTGATAGCGGGAGATACTGGAAGGGGTTCCCACTGGTTGTAAGCCAGCAAGGGGGTAGAAGATCTGTCGGTAGTAGGACGTCTGGTCAACGATGACTAGGGAGACTTCAGGTACAGAAGCCGGTGCAGTAGTCTCTTGATCCACAGACGAATACAGCTTGGTTCTCTTGTAGACTGTAGCTCTACAGTGAAGAAAGCTAGGCGGCCTCAGGCTCTCTGAGCGCCGACTCGACTTGACTCCTCTCGGGGTAAATCCAACACGTGCAGGCGTCGGCGATTATCCGCTCCATAAATCATAGGACCAAAGCAAATATATTCCAGCCGCAAAGGGCTATGTATTCGTCGGGTAGATTAATCCAGTGTACATGTCCATACGGTTCTCGCCTAGGTCTCCTCGGGTGAAAGCGCCATGCGGTCGGCCCAGCCTGGATAAGAACTCTAGCTAATGCGAGAAAGCGTTGGAGATGCTGGTCACTATAGAATTCTAACCGCACGATACACTATACACAAATAGACTATTAAAGACTCAATAGAAATATGTCGCACTCGACGGTATAGTGCCAAACTCTGACAATTCAGTTACTAATTTGCACGCGGTCTCGATGCTCTATTCTGAGGCCAAACAGGCCATACTTCACCGCACGTTGTATCGTGGGTGAGGCTTCACTTAGTGGGTAACATACTAAAAGGACGAAGGGTACGGAGGTAAGGGGCTAAGGGGCTTCTACATTCACCTGCGCCGTATTTATACGCACGGTGAACAAATAGTGCCACTCTCATTTCTGTCGCCGTATCCCTGGGCAGGGCCGGGCAAGTACAGACATGTCGTGTCGGTGACTTTGAACTTGGCTCCGGGGGCCGGTCCCTGGCGCCGGTGGACCGCTGTCCAATAGGAGAATGAACTATTATGGGCTGGACTAAAGGGATATTCCGTGTATATGTACAAGGAATATACAAGGGATATCAAACGATATACAAATACTATGCAATATATATCAATAAATAAATATATATATTCGGTTTAATCTGATCCTTCGTAACACAAACAGTACTGTATTTGCAAATCTGGTATCATAAATGTATAGATGTAGCAGTACTGTCTATCTGTGTCATGTGTGTCATATATGTTATGATGAATTGAAAATGGGGGACCCTGATGTAAACAAGACGAAATTCTTTCTCTGGTCTGCATCCCCTTATGTAATTGAGCTGTACTGTACTGTACCCATTCTGCAATCTGTTAATAAAGTTTTCAATCAATCAATCAAACAAAGGTCTGTCCCATTGTATACCAATCAATGGGATACATTGCATGTTGACCTGCATTCTTTCAAATGTATATAATGAATCATTAAAACAGATGTGTAACAAATAAGAAATACAAATTCCACAGAAGACATTAAATTATTATTATTTTCAATCATTTCACAATAATTGCATAATTGTGTTTGAATATCTGAGTAATTATTTGTCCAAAATAGCTGGTTCAGATATGGTTAATCCAGCTGCCCTGTGATCAGATGAATCCATATTATTTATTTTTCTGACATCAAATTCGTAATTTCTTATTGTACAAATATTGTCATATTTATTTTAATTATGATTAAGTAATTAATTCCAAGGAGGCCTGTAGCGTTGACGTGAAGGAATCACTATGAGAACACAGTCTGTCAAGTTATAATAACATTTTAAATTAGTCAATCAATCATGAGATTTGATCGTGGGCTGAGAGCATATTTAAGTGTGCTCCTCAGCACTCTTAGATCTGCTCTCAAATAAGATCTCAGGAAAATTTGAAGACTCCCACTCCCAGCCCTAATATGTCTTAAATAGGCCGAAATCTGGACGAAATATTTTGTCGTAACTTCGTTCGAGAAATGAGACCCAATGTTTGCATCCTTCCAGTCCTGTGGGAGGGTCTCATGTTCCCAGATGTTGCAGATCAGGAGGTGCAGACGGCGCGTGAGGAAGTACCCTCCGTGTTTGAAAACCTCTGCTGGGATGCCATCGGGTCCAGGGCTTTTATTGTTCTTTAGACCCGCAATGGCTTGACGGGTCTCAGAGAAGTGTGGTGGGGTGTCCAGGTGCATGACTGGTGGCATGTCTGGGAGATTATCCAGGATATGTGGGTTAGTGGGGTTGGTGTGGTTGAGTAGAGACTCAAAGTGGTTTGCCCAGTGGGTGAGGATCTCATGTCGGTCCTTAAAGAGTTTAGAACCGTCGACTGATCGAACTGGAGCAGTCGCCCGCTTCCTGGGGCCATGCAGTGCTTTGATGGCATCGTAAAAGCCCTGGGTGTTGTGGCAGTCTGCCAGGCTTTGGATCTCCTTCGCCTTCTGTATCCACCAGGCATCCTCCATAGTCCGGAGGGCTCGCTGGGTTGCTGTTCTTGCTGCAGTAAAGGCAGCTTTCAGGGTGGGAGAACCAGGGCAGGACAGGAGAGCTTTGTGGGCTTCATGCTTGGTTTTTAGCAGGGACTGTATCTTGGCTGAGTTACAATCAAACCAGTCCTGGTGTCGTTTCCTCATCTGGCCAAGTGCCTCAGAGGCTGCGCTGTGGATAGCCTGGCGCAGAGCTGGCCAGTCAGCTGATTCCTCTGGGATCTTATTAAGGTTTTCAGCAAGGAGCTGTCGGAGGTGGTTTTTTGAGGTGGGGGTGTTCAGTGCTGCAGAATTGAGTTTCTTATTAGGTGCTACCCTCGGTCCACAGGGTTGAATACTCATGAGGAGTTTGGATCTGACCATGAGGTGATCAGTCCAGCACTCGGCTCCACGCATGACTCGGGTGGTAAGGACGTCCTGTCGGTCCTTTTGGCGTACAATCACATAGTCCAGGAGATGCCAGTGTTTAGAGCGGGGGTGCTGCCATGTGGTTTTGAACCTGTTCTTCATCTGGAAGATGGTGTTGGTTATGACCAGGTGGTGTTCTGCACAGAGGGAGAGGAGCCGAAGCCCGTTGTCTTCTTCCCTACTCCATGTCGGCCAATAACTCTGTCCCATACCAGGTGCTCCGTGCCCACTCTAGCATTGAAGTCTCCCATTAATATGAGCTTGTCCGTAGCTGAAGTTTTCTGTAATATTGAGTCGAGGGCTCGGTAGAAATCCTCTTTGATGTTGAACTCAGCATCTAAAGTTGGTGCATAAGCACTAAGGAGAGTGGCGAAGCGTCCCTTTGCAAGGGGGATGCGCCAAGTCATTAGGCGTTCGCTGACACCGATGGGGGACTCTGGGATGCGTTGCAGCAGTTGGGACTTCACAGCGAAGCCTACTCCATGTGTAACTGAGGGGTACAATTCCCTGACTGTATTGAATAAGTATGGTATCATTAAACCACTACTGCGTTATGTACATTACTACTGGCCATACAGTACACAGGTATATGTGATGAACACCCCCACAATAACACGGCTTCACAAGAAATACTGTTTAGAATAATATTTATTAGAAGAGCACCAAGATTATCTTACATTATTTATTAAGATTGAGAGTTGCGCTTGTAAGGCGAAGAATGTGCATGAATAGGTCAAGAGCGTAAGTCCATGAGCATATTACGCAGGGGATAATTAATACCACCCGTAGCATAAGAATTATATATGGTACACTAGTAGGTCAGCTGGAGATACTAAGGGGGTTCCCTCCGGTTGTAAGCCAGCAGGGGGGAGGAATGTTCGAATGCAAAAGTCTGGATCAACGGGGAATCAATAAGCTCCAGCTACGGGAGGCGGTACATTACTCCCTTGATCGGCAGACGAAAGCAGCAGCTATAATCCAAGTATGCGCGACAGCATAGGTGAAAGCCAGCCAGCCTCTCCTAGAGACGGGCTCGAGTGATGCTCCTCACGGGTAAATCCCACACAGCAGCGGGGTAGATGGTTCTCTGCTCCAGCAGCCACAGTACCAAAGCAATAATCCAGCCGGAAAAGGCTCTGCATTCACCGGTGTAGATTCTCCGGTGCACGGTACTTCACATTTAACTAGGTCGAACTTGACGTTACTTCACTAAACTCTGACACTTTTACTATCCTATTCGCACGCGGTTATAATTGCTCTATTTAGACGCAAGGTTGCTCACTTCACTTGGTCGTTGACTCGTGATGAAGGCTTTAACGTTTTGGGTTAACTCGTTTGAGGGTAACTTGACTTTAGGCTAAGTGCTGCTGTATCCACCTGCGCCGTATTTATACGTACGGTGAATAATCTAGTACCAGCCTTATTTCTGTCTCGTATTACTGCGCAAAACCGGGCATGTTCAGGCATGTCTTAGCGGTGACTTTGAACTAGACATTGGGGGTATGGCCGTGGCGCCTAGGGGATCGCTTCCAATAGGAGAACGAATATTATGGTCTGTCCTGTACCAGGTAAAGGGATATTCCGTGTATATGTACAAAGAATATACAAGGGATATCAAACGATATACAAATAGTATACATGGGATCTCAAGCAATAAATATATATATTCGGTTTAATCTGACCCTTTGTAACAGCCGCCTCCTAATTAGTCCGCACCTAATTAGATAAGCAGAGACAGATTAACCGTCTTGTCCACTACTCAATGTCCGTTGTGAGGAGTAGGGCAATTCACAAAGTCAGTGGGTCATGGTCGTCATTAAGCGAGTCGGGGAGCCTTGGCAACTCTATCAGCCTCGCCACGGGTCGGGTGTATGTCCGCCCCTGGACGAGCACTTCTGCCGCTCTGACCTTTCCGTCGGCACCAGTGATCACTTTGCTTACGCGGCCGGCCGGCCACGCAGCTCGGGGTAGTGACTGGTCTATGATCACGACGACTGTGTCCACTTTTAAGTTGTCCCCGTCCTTGACCCGCTTCTGACGGGCTGGAAGGGATGGTAGGGGGGTTAGGAGGAAGCGGGCCTGAGACTGCTTTGATCTGTGCTTGGCTGCGCCTCCACCTCCTCCGTCTGTTTCTCTTGTTTGCTCTGTACCCCGTCTGAGGAGGGGCCGGTTCCGGCCGCCCCATCAAGGAGTCGCTTGGGGTGCTGGGTTCGAGGTCAGCTACGTCTGGAGCGCAGCTGAGGGGGGTGGAGTTCCAAACTCCCTCTTGTGCCCACGGTTCTCTCACAGGCCTCTCGCTTAATGTCAATAGCCTCTCAACGGGCTGTACGAGGGAGTGGCCGGTGTCGCTCGCCTTTGTGTGTAGGCAGCGTGTAGACGTGGGTTGACTGTCAAGTCCGTAGAGGGGGCCCTGGAGCGTCCACCCCAGTCGGGTCTGAACCGCGACTGGGCATCCTTTGGGTCCGATGTGGGCCGCCTCAATTGGGAGAATGAGGTCCGCGTGGTCGGAGCCGATGAGCAGGGTCGGTGTGGCGCCGTCGATAAGCGGTATAGGTAGTTGACGTAGGTGCACATACTTCGCCATTAGCTGTGGGATGGGGTAGGTGTACTGTGATAGGCCTATGTCGTGGCTGGTGAAGACGTTGGTAATACTATACTGCTTCTCGGGCTGGTCCACCGCTGCTATCTTGAAGGAGACCTTTTCACCCTTTATGGTCTTCTGGTCTCTTCTGATGGTGCGTATTGTCATGGTACCTTTGGCACCCCGCAGGCCCAACTGGGCTGCGGCGGAAGCGAGGAGGAGAGTCTTTTCAGTGTCCAGGACCTTGTCCTCGTAGCTCAGGAGCACTCTGACCACTTTGATGAGCACTCGGGGGGTCCCGCTATGCTGGTCAATGTGGAGCACTCCTGTTGGTCGGTTGCCTTGGATCTTCTGGAGTGGTGCCGACTCGCGGTCGTCCGAGTAGCACCGTGACTCCCAGTGTCTGCTGTAGCAGTCAGTACACCAGGGGGGCGGTCTGGTGGATCTTCGGTACTGGTGCCACCGCCTCGGCCTGGTACATTACCGCGACGGGCCCACTTTGTTGTCCTGGCGGACGCCTGTTGATGTCATGCAGGACCTCCAAGTGGGCACCGCCGCACCTGCTGCACTTCTTCTTCAAGCGGCACTCAGCTGCCATATGGCTGCGCGCGCAGCGGAAGCAGCGGCGGTGGTCTTTGATCCACTGACTCACCTCGTCCGTGGTCAGCTTCCCGAAAGTGTCGCATTGATACAGCCGATGTTCCCCTTCACAGTACTGGCATTCAATCTTCCACTCCTCTTTCGTCGAGGGGGTGTTGTGGTTCTTGTGCTGCGGTACTGATTCGGCTTGGTGCATAACGGTCACCGACCGGCGGTTATCATTTGATCCCCGAGGTCCTGGTCTTGGGCTTGGTCCACTCCATACGAACGTGTCCAGTCGTAGGCTGCTGACCTCCCTGGCGAGGAAATCAGATAAGTCTAGGAGGGATGCCTCTGGGCCGTTGGGGTCACGGTGGTCTCTCTGCCGCCGAAAACGCTCTTGTCGGGCGGGAGGGAGCTTCTCTAATATCCTTTCTACATTAGAGTTAGCGTACAGTTCGTATATCCCCTTTTCCTTTTGGGACCCCAGCATCCCTACCAGGGACTGTACCTTGATAGAGAGGTCATCCAATGCTCTGTTGTCTCTGGCTGGGGGGAGGCGGTCGATGTCTCTTATCTCTTGTATCACGTAGTCCCATATGCGTCCATAACGTTGGTCGAGGGCTACTAGAGCCGCGGTGTATGGGGTACTTGAGTTGGAATATGCCAGCACTATATTATGCGCTCTGGGCACCTTCAGGTGCTTGAGGAGGATAGCATATTTGTACGTCTCATCGGGGACGTCGGACATCATAGTCTCTAAGCACATCCGTAGCTCCGTGTACTGTGCTCTGTCCTCGCGTGTAAAATCCGGGAATGTCGGTGTGCCAAGGTACGATGCCATGGATGGCTGGCACATCGGTGAGCGTTGGGGGAGAGGCCTCCTGGGCGAGTCTCCCCGTACGTGTCGTCGTGGGCTGGTACTTGGTGGGTACCAAGGGCCGGGTACCCAGGTGCTGTTCCTCGGTGCTGACGGTGCGTCAAACTCACCCGTGAGTTGAGTCGGGGGTTTGTAGCGCAGTGCCTCGGGGCTGACGTCTGGGCTGTACTGGGCCTCCTGGTCCAGAGTACGTTGCTGCTGGTCGGGGCTGTACTGGGCCTCCTGGTCCAGAGTACGTTGCTGCTGGTCGGCTTGACATTCCTCCTCTTCCTCTTCCTCTTCCTCTGCTAAGTCCTGGAGTCTTCTAGTCAGTCTCTCGGCGACGTAGGCCGGTTCTTCCCGGTTGCTGGGTCTCGTATGGACCGGCCGGGGAGGGGGTTCGGAGACGTGGACAGGATCCTCCTGTTGGCGGGGTCCTGGGTCGCTTGGTCGGGTAGGGGAATGTGCCCTAGACCCTTGTCGTGATGATCTCCGGGAGCTCCGTGCGGAGAGAGGGGGTGTCGCCATGGCGATCAATTGTTCTACCATCTTCGCCTGCTGCCGGTCGCGCTCTGCTTCGCGCTGGGCATGGGCGGCGGCGCGCTGTGCTTCGCGGTGGGCATTGGTGGCGTCGCGCTGCGCATTGACGGCGGCGTGCTGCGCCTCGGCGCGGCTTCTTTCAATGTTCTCTTCCGTCTGAAGGCGTCTGGTCTCCAGTCTTATGCGGTCGTCTTCACTCCTTTGTTGCGCCTGGAAGCGCTCTCGCTCGGTTGCAGAATGTTCGCGTTCACTGAGGGCTTGCGCTTGGAGTTGCGCGTGAAGGCGCTCTCGTTGGTCTGCAGCTTGTTCGCGCTCGCTCGTCTGTTGCGCTTGAAGTCGATCGCGTTCGGTGGAGGCTGCCAGGGTGGTGATGAATGCCTGCGCCAGCATCTTGTCCGCTTCGCTGGGGGAAGACACCGGCGGAGGTGATCGGCTTCTGGCAGTGCTCGTTGGAGATCCGTTCTCCTGTCCCGCTCCGAGGAGGTCCATCTCCTGGGTGTGCATCTCTTCTGGTAGTGGGTCGGGTTCCGTCCCTGGAGCGCTTTCTTTATCCTGGAGCTCTCCGGGGACTGTCCCGTTGGCGTTGTCGGGGGGTAAAGTCATGTCATGTCCCTCCTGGTCCCCCCCGTGAGCTTGGTCAGTTACGTTAGAACCCACTAGGGTCTCTACTGGCAGGGTCGCCTGGTCGGTAGGGTTTGACATACTTTGGCTATCCGCTTTACTTATTTTATCCGCCTTTAACGTCTGTATAAAGCTAGGTAGTAGACTGGCAGCGTAGTCCTCTAGGTAAGAAGGTGGCTGCCGTCTGCGCGTCGGGCGTTCTAGCTTAGGAGAGCCGTTTGTGGAGTGTTCACCGCTGGCCATGTCAATATTAATATTATATTAATATTACGCTAATTACCCTCCGGCTCGAAGGACCAATTGTAACTGAGGGGTACAATTCCCTGACTGTATTGAATAAGTATGGTATCATTAAACCACTACTGCGTTATGTACATTACTACTGGCCATACAGTACACAGGTATATGTGATGAACACCCCCACAATAACACGGCTTCACAAGAAATACTGTTTAGAATAATATTTATTAGAAGAGCACCAAGATTATCTTACATTATTTATTAAGATTGAGAGTTGCGCTTGTAAGGCGAAGAATGTGCATGAATAGGTCAAGAGCGTAAGTCCATGAGCATATTACGCAGGGGATAATTAATACCACCCGTAGCATAAGAATTATATATGGTACACTAGTAGGTCAGCTGGAGATACTAAGGGGGTTCCCTCCGGTTGTAAGCCAGCAGGGGGGAGGAATGTTCGAATGCAAAAGTCTGGATCAACGGGGAATCAATAAGCTCCAGCTACGGGAGGCGGTACATTACTCCCTTGATCGGCAGACGAAAGCAGCAGCTATAATCCAAGTATGCGCGACAGCATAGGTGAAAGCCAGCCAGCCTCTCCTAGAGACGGGCTCGAGTGATGCTCCTCACGGGTAAATCCCACACAGCAGCGGGGTAGACGGTTCTCTGCTCCAGCAGCCACAGTACCAAAGCAATAATCCAGCCGGAAAAGGCTCTGCATTCACCGGTGTAGATTCTCCGGTGCACGGTACTTCACATTTAACTAGGTCGAACTTGACGTTACTTCACTAAGCTCTGACACTTTTACTATCCTATTCGCACGCGGTTATAATTGCTCTATTTAGACGCAAGGTTGCTCACTTCACTTGGTCGTTGACTCGTGATGAAGGCTTTAACGTTTTGGGTTAACTCGTTTGAGGGTAACTTGACTTTAGGCTAAGTGCTGCTGTATCCACCTGCGCCGTATTTATACGTACGGTGAATAATCTAGTACCAGCCTTATTTCTGTCTCGTATTACTGCGCAAAACCGGGCATGTTCAGGCATGTCTTAGCGGTGACTTTGAACTAGACATTGGGGGTATGGCCGTGGCGCCTAGGGGATCGCTTCCAATAGGAGAACGAATATTATGGTCTGTCCTGTACCAGGTAAAGGGATATTCCGTGTATATGTACAAAGAATATACAAGGGATATCAAACGATATACAAATAGTATACATGGGATCTCAAGCAATAAATATATATATTCGGTTTAATCTGACCCTTTGTAACACCATGGATGCGGCGAGTGCCTTCAGGGACCCCCTTCCAGAAGAAGGTGTTTCCTGCACCAACCTCTGTCAGGGAGTCCTCTCCATGTAGTCTAGTCTCGCTGAGAGCTGCAATGTCGATGTTATACCTTGCGAGTTCCAGGGCCACGAGTGCTGTCCTGCGGTGTGGAGGGGAGAGAGCAGATGGTGGAGGTAAACGGTACCCTATCCCCCCCCCTCACAGTAAGCTGTGGTGTTCCACAAGGAAGCATACTAGGTCCACTACTGTTCCTAATTTATGCAAATGACATGTCGTCAGCTTGTGACTGCAACTTGTTCCTGTTTGCGGACGACTCAGCCCTGCTGGTCTCTGACAAGAACAAGTTACAGGTTGAAAAAACCCTCAGCTCAGAACTAGGCAAAATCTGCATATGGCTCGCTGATAACAAACTATCATTACACATGGGCAAAACAGAGTCCATTCTCTTCGGTTCAAATAACAAACTCAGCAAGACCGACGGCTTCTCAGTTACAGTGGGTGACAATATTGTCACAAGGAAAGAAGATATTACCTACCTGGGTTCCATCCTAGAGGCAAATCTTTCCTGTGACAAAATGGCATCCAATGTAATAAAAAAAGTCAACCAACGAACTCGATTCTTGTACCGGATCTCCTCACTGGTAAACAAGAATACCCTGAAGACTCTAGCAGGAGCACTCATTCAAGGGTACTACGACTATGCTTGCACCTCATGGTACCAAAGCACCTCAAAGGCGCTAAAAACAAAATTACAAACATCTCAAAACAAACTGGTCAGACTACTGCTTGACCTTACTCCTAGAACCCACCTCACCCCTGCCCACTTTGACAACCTAGGATGGCTTAGAGTAGACGACAGAGTACAGCAACTTGCAATGGGCCTGGTCTACAAGATACACTACACGACCAAGGTACCCATGTACATGACAAAATACTTCCCAAAGGTCAGTGAATACCACGATCACAACACCAGAGGGAGCTCCACAAATCATGTTAAACCCAGATTCGGCTCAAACAAGGGACTAAACACGTTTCGCAATTATGCCACATCAATGTGGAACGCCCTACCCAAAGCTGTAAAGGAATGTGAATCACTACCCACTTTCAAAAACACTCTCAAAAAACACCTAAGGGAGACTGCAACTCGAAACTGGCCCCTGTAAATGTCCGAACACAACCCCCTCCAATGTACAGTAAATTACCAAGTATGGTCTTGTCAATAATCCAATGTACAGTGTTTGTTTGTACAGGTGTACAGTGTCCCCCACCCACCCCTCCTACCCCCCCCCCCCCCCCCCACTCCTACCCAACCCCCCCCCCCCCCCCCCACCCACCCATCCACCTCCAATGTACAGTCCCCCCCCCACCTACCCAATCCAATGTACAGTTTCTACGTCTAATGTATATACTCTTTTCTTTCTGGACTCTTTTTGTATCACAAACAGTACTGTAATTGCAAATCTGGTATGTCATAAATGTATAGATGTAGCAGTACTGTCTATCGGTATGTCATGTATGTCACATATGTTACGATGAATTGAAAATGGGGGACCCTGATGTAAACAAGACGAAAGTCTTTCTCTGGTCTGCATCCCCTTAACAATTGTATATATTGTACTGTACTGTACCCATTCTGCAATCTGTTAATAAAGTTTTCAATCAATCAATCAATCAGTGGCCTGTCAGGTGTTTCAGCCAGGTCCAGCAGTGTGCGAACATTCCACGAAGCAATACATAAATGCTTATTTCTTAATATTTTAGTTTTTCGACCGCAAAAGGGGATGCTCCGACGGTTGCGGTATACCGCCCGGAGATAGAAGAGCAGACAATGTTTGGACCACCTTTTCTAGGTCCTTCCCCATCTCAGGGGTGAGCAGTGTGGGGCTGCTCAGTCACAATGGAAGCTGCCGAAGCGATGCGCTGCTCCATCCCACAGTCTCAACGACCATCACTCCATTGTCGCCTGTGTGCATGGTTTGGCTAGACACTCCCAGCCACATCCTTGGCCTGTACCTACCGCCATTCCACAACGCCACAGGACTTTTTGAAGGGGGGGGGGGGGGGGGGGGGGGGAAGCTTGCACATAGGTGAGGATTAAGGTGAGGGTGTGGCTGTGCAGTCCTCACTCCCACCATCTTCACTCCTTGCAGATTAACCTCCAGTGGCATGAGAGAACCCATGACGACCTTCGTCTGGCAGGAGTTGCAGGGGGCTGCCGGTGGTCCGGTCTGTTGGACTCCGCCTGTGCCTGTCCCCATGGCAGATTTTTCCTCAGGGTTTACTCCCCTAGCCACTATACCCGCCCCGGGTTTACCCATGTGGCAATGGGGGTCCCTTCCTCCGACTTTGCAGCCGTTGTGGTGGTTCTCACATCCACCATCTTCCGCCTGCTCCACCGTTGAGGTGTTTTGGGATCACTCTTAGTCTGGCCTCTACCCTTCGACCTGTTCGGCTTGGGTGACCCTGCCAGGAGTGCGAGACTCCCGCCGACATAGCTCTAGGGGTCATGGAGACATGCAAAGTGCCTCACCACAATAAGGTGGTGATCCCGGCGAGAGACACACACACACACACACACACAGTGACACACACAATCTCACTCTCTCTTTCTCTCTGTCTCTCTCTCAGACATAGATGAGTGCAGGGAGACAGCTGATGTAGGGCTGGGCGATATGGCCAAAAATGTTATCGCGATAAAATTATAAAATTATTTTCATATAACTCGATATCGATAATTATCGCCGATATAATGTCTGTCAAGTTTAATTAACTTCTTATGCCCGGCGCCGATGGACGGGCTATTAATAGACTTGTTTTGCTGCTGCGAATGTCTCGAGAGTCGAGTTGATGTCGTCATCAGTCCGCGCACGTTAGCAGTTAGCCAGAGCAAGCGGAGTATCTCATGACAATGTACTAAATATGACCCTAAAATACTCTGTTCCGCCCCAATACATTGCAACGACGTCCACCGTATACCCCACACTACTATAACAGTTACCCTAAGAATTCAAAACACACACCAACTCGGCAGGTAAACTGTAAAATAGCGCCGTGCAAGCTAATTATCCTAGCCAGCCTCGTTTCCAAGCGGTGTATTCCATGACAATGTACTAAATATGACCATAAAATACTCTGTTCCGCCCCAATACATTGCAACGACGTCCACCGTATACCCCACACTACTATAACAGTTACCCTCAGAATTCAAAACACACACCAACTCGGCAGGTAAACTGTAAAATAGCGCCGTGCAAGCTAATTATCCTAGCCAGCCTCGTTTCCAAGCGGTGTATTCCATGACAATGTACTAAATATGACCATAAAATACTCTGTTCCGCCCCAATACATTGCAACGACGTCCACCGTATACCCCACACTACTATAACAGTTACCCTCAGAATTCAAAACACACACCAACTCGGCAGGTAAACTGTAAAATAGCGCCGTGCAAGCTAATTATCCTAGCCAGCCTCGTTTCCAAGCGGTGTATTGCATGACAATGTACTAAATATGACCATAAAATACTCTGTTCCGCCCCAATACATTGCAACGACGTCCACCATATACCCCACACTACTATAACAGTTACCCTCAGAATTCAAAACACACACCAACTCGGCAGGTAAACTATAAAATAGCGCCGTGCAAGCTAATTATCCTAGCCAGCCTCGTTTGCTACTTGAGCTCTACGTCTCCTTCCGCTGTCGGCCATCTCCTTCACTGATTGGTTGTTAGTACGTGTGCTCATATCCAAGCTTGGAAAATCGATATATCGAAACTTTGCGACCACGTTTCATGTTTATTTCGAGGAAATAATTTATCGCGATAGTTATCGTTATCGTTTTATCGCCCAGCCCTAAGCTGATGCATGTGGTCGTAGCGCTCTGTGTGAAAACACTCCAGGCAGCTACAGGTGTGTGTGTGGAGCCGGATACAAGTTACAGGGCAATACCTGTACTGGTAAGACACACACACAAGAGGAAATACTGCTAATTCCTAGTTCCTCCTAGTGAGGCCAGGCTTCTGAAAGCCTCTCACAACTAGCCTATGGACATGAGCCAGACTATCAAACCTGTAGCCTAGCTGTGAAATGGTTTAGAGCTCTATATGTAGCCTACCTATGAAATGGTTTAGAGCTCTATATGTAGCCTAGCTGTGAAATGGTTTAGAGCTCTATATGTAGCCTAGCTATGAAATGGTTTAGAGCTTTATATGTAGCCTAGCTATGAAATGGTTTAGAGCTTGAATGAATGAATGAAAACTTTATTTAACAGATTGCAGAATGGGTACAATACAGTACGGCTCAATACATACAATTGTTAAGGGGATGCAGACCAGAGAAAGACGTTTGTCTTGTTTACATCAGGGTCCCCCATTTTCAATTCATATAGACATTTATGACATACACAACATACATGACATTTATGGCATAGGGACATACAGGTATTTAGTACTGATACATTTGTGACATAAACGGTATTCAAATATACAGTATACTGTTACCCATAGATCCTGACAGAGTATATACATATGATGGGGAGGGGACTGTACATTAGGAGGGGGTGGGTGGGTGGGAGAGAAATATACATACGGTGGGGTGGAGACTGTACATTTGGAGGGGGTGGGTGGGAGAGAAATATACATACGGCGGGGAGAGAATATATACATGCGGTGGGGAGGAGACTGTCTATTAGGAGGTGGTGGGGGTTTGGGCATTTACGGTGGCCAGTTTCGAATTGCAGCCTCCCGTAGGTGCTCTTTAAGAGCGGTTTTGAATGTGGGTAGGGATTCACATTCCTTTACAGCTTTGGGTAGAGCGTTCCACATTGATGTGGCATAATTGCGAAACGTGTTTAGTCCCTTGTTTGAGCCGAATCTGGGTTTAACATGATTTGTTAAATAGCTTCACCTGTAGCCTAGCTATGCAATGGTTTGGAGCTAACTTATCTGAGATCCTTCTGGACAACAACAGCAATATTAGAGAACACATAATGGGGGGGGGGGGGGGTCTGCTGATGGAGACTCAGTGTTCAGGGTAACAGAGCATGAGGTGAGACGGATCTTTAAAAAAGTGGATATCAGGAAGGCAGCAGGACCGGACGGCATCCCCGGCCGCGTCCTAAAAGTCTGTGCCGACCAACTGGCCCCGGTATTCACTGACATCTTCAACCTGTCCTTGGAACAGGCCGTCATCCCCACCTGTCTGAAGAAGTCCACCATCATCCCTGTACCCAAAAAATCTACGCCCGCTTGCCTCAACGACTACCGCCCTGTAGCCCTCACCTCCATAGCCATGAAGTGCTTTGAGAAGCTAGTGAAGGGCTACATCTGTTCCTCCCTCCCCATCAACCTGGACCCCCTGCAATTTGCATATCGCCCCAACAGGTCCACGGAGGACGCCATAGCCCATGTGCTGCACACAGCAGCATCACATCTGGACAAGAGGAAGGGGAACTATGTGAGAATGCTGTTCATCGACTACAGCTCAGCATTCAATACCATAGTCCCCTCCAAACTCATAGCCAAGCTCAGGGACCTGGGCTTGAACTATGACCTGTGCCAGTGGGTCCTGGACTTCCTGACGGGCAGACCCCAGGTGGTAAGAGCCGGCAACTGCACCTCCTCATCCATCACGCTCAACATAGGGGCCCCCCAGGGCTGTGTTCTGAGCCCCCTCCTCTACTCCCTGTACACACATGACTGCGTAGCACAGCGGAACAACAACACCATCATCAAATTTGCTGATGACACAGTAGTGGTGGGCCTGATCTCTGCCAACGACGAAAGGGCCTACCTGGAAGAGGTAGAGAACCTGTCACAGTGGTGTCAGGAGAACTGCCTCTCCCTGAACGTCAGCAAAACAAAAGAGATGATTGTGGACTTCAGGAGGTCGGGGGTCAAGGACTACAGCCCCCTCAGCATCGACGGGGCACCAGTTGAGAGAGTGAACAGTTTCAAGTACCTCGGAGCCCACATATCCGAGGACTTGACATGGACCACACACATTGACAGTGTTGTGAAGAAGGCACGACAACGCCTCTACTTCCTCAGGCGCCTAAGGAAGTTCCAAGTCAGTCAGAAGATCCTTAGGAACTTCTACTCATGTACAATAGAGAGCATCCTGACCGGCAACATCACCTCCTGGTTTGGGAATAGCACTGCACAAGACCGTAGCAGACTACAAAGAGTGACACGTTCAGCCGAACGCACAATTAGAGGGGGGCTTCCCACCCTCCAGAACATTTACAACAAGCGGTGCAAGGGGAAGGCTAAGAGAATTATTAAGGACTCGAGCCACCCGAACAACTGCCTCTTTGAACTGCTGCCGTCAGGCAAGCGATACCGGAGTCTTATGGCGAGCACAGAAAGACTCAGAAGGAGCTTCTATCCCCAGGCCATCAGGCTGCTAAACGAACAATAATCGCTAAACGAACAATAATCACTATGCAACAACCATCAAATGCACACAGCACACACACCCACACGCACACACTCACTCAAACAAACAACACACTGCAGCACCCACTCTCCACACTTTAGATCACACAAACACACTTACACTTTATATTTATTGATAAAGGATTTGCACTACAACTCGTACACCTACTGTGAATTGTACCTAAACTGCACCTCGTCCATTTATGCCTTGCACTATATAGTATTGTATATTAGTACACTGCACAGTATTGTATATTGTATGGTAACTACGTCTACGAACATTGTACATATGTCTAAACTGAACACTGTGACCTCTTTTTTTACTTCTAATTTTTACTATGTCTTTATTTCATACTTATCTTGTCATGCACAGTCTCTGGAGCGCAACAGTAAGAAGCATTTTGTACAAAAGTATTCTGTACTTCTGTATGACAACTATTAAAGAAACTTGAAACTTGAACTTGAATTATCATTTCAAAGACTGAACATAGT
Organism: Notolepis coatsorum; assembly: GCF_963971535.1. NCBI lineage: Eukaryota > Metazoa > Chordata > Actinopteri > Aulopiformes > Paralepididae > Notolepis > Notolepis coatsorum. Next base: position 192,070,090 of record NC_140165.1, read on the forward strand.
TAGATTGAAAGGGAAATTAAGTTGTTAGAGGTTAAATAGATGCAGGGTCCTTTGATAGGACCCTGCATCTATTTGACCTCTAACAACCCATCATCTACACACACTGCACAAACACTCACCTTACCACTCACTTTAGTTACTTTAGTCACTTTATTCACTTTAACACACTTTATATTTATCTATTATTAAAGAGATTTGCACTACATTCATACCTCATTTGCACCCTACCCTAAGTTTTGTACCTCTGCATTGTACCTCACTGTTACTCATTTTACTCTGTATTGTATATTGTATATATGTATATTGACTTTACTTACTTCTTAATGACTTCTTAATTACTTTTTTTACTTACTTTCTTTTTACTGTATGGAGCACACTCGCTCATACAGAAACAAGCATTTCATCATAAAGTATTCTGTATTTTGTTGTGACAAATAATAAACAAACTTGAAACTTGATATCAAGTCCATTGTTATATGTGTACACACATACACACACACTGTAATCTCTCTCCCTGTAGATGTAAATGAGTGTGAGGTGGGCGGGGCCTGTCCAGGTCAGGAGTGTATCAACACAGAGGGTTCATTCAGTTGTCGAGCCTGTAGAAAAGGATACCACAGTGTCACCGGACAGTGTACAGGTACACACACACACACACACACACGCACACACATATTCCCCAGTTAGTAGCTAGATTAATACATTTAGTGGAAGTGTCAATGATCAAATAATCTCGATAAAACCACTAGTCTAGATGGAAACATAGGTCCACCTGCATGGTCTGGATTTTTTTTCGCCACCTGTTTTTTCTTAATCCTTGAAGTGTCTATTTTAATATTTTAACAGGTAACAGGTTGAAATAATGTCCCATGGGGTTTATTTTTAACCCTTTATTGCACCTATCCTGAACGAAAAACTGAAAAGGAAGAAAAAGAAAACGGCATAACTTTTGAAGTTAACAACATATAGAGACAAATTAAAACATTTCCCTAAACAATATTGACCCAAGGAATTCAGTAAAATTCTTATTTGTAAGATTCAAACACATCTTGATTCTATTTCAGGACAAGAAAATGCAAAAAAAGCTGAAAATGTTTAGATCACTATTTTCCCACTTTACTCAAATGTAGTCCATCAGATGAGATCAATTTGAGTTTAATATTGGAAATACAATGTTAATAAAGATTGTATCATGCTGTTATGCCCTAGTTATTGTAGATTTTGTGTAAACAATGCCAAAAGTGGAAGACTAATGTGAAAAGACTAATTCGTCCTACATAGACAAATTAACACATTTTCCTATACAATTTGAAATCCAGTGAAATATGTTTTGTTAAGGTTCAAACATAGTACTATTACAGTACATCTTCTCTGTTGGCACAACATTAAAACCTAAACTACTAATCATCATCATCATCATCATCATAATCATCATCATCATCATCAAAGAGATCGTCAAAGTCTATATCTCCAATCTCCATCCTCATCACACTCGTACTCGCCATCCCCCTCATCCACTTTATGTTTTGCATAATCTGCTTCCTTATTAAGAGCTTCAGTATATAGAGGTTGGTCATGCTGACATGGTAGAGGAGGATCATCAGTATATGGATAGGTTGGTCATGCTGACATGGTAGAGGAGGATCATCAGTATATAGAGGTTGGTCATGCTGACATGGTAGATGAGGATCATCAGTATATAGAGAGGTTGGTCATGCTGACATGGTAGAGGAGGATCATCAGTATATGAGAGGTTGGTCATGCTGACATGGTAGAGGAGGATCATCAGTATATGAGAGGTTGGTCATGCTGACATGGTAGAGGAGGATCATCAGTATATAGAGGTTGGTCATGCTGACATGGTAGAGGAGGATCATCAGTATATAGAGGTTGGTCATGCTGACATGGTAGATGAGGATCATCAGTATATGAGAGGTTGGTCATGCTGACATGGTAGAGGAGGATCATCAGTATATAAAGGTTGGTCATGCTGACATGGTAGAGGAGGATTATCAGTATATAGAGGTAGGTCATGCTGACATGGTAGATGAGGATCATCAGTATATAGAGAGGTTGGTCATGCTGACATGGTAGAGGAGGATTATCAGTATATAGAGGTAGGTCATGCTGACATGGTAGAGGAGGATCATCAGTATATAAAGGTTGGTCATGCTGACATGGTAGAGGAGGATCATCAGTATATAGAGGTTGGTCATGCTGACATGGTAGAGGAGGATCATCAGTATATAAAGGTTGGTCATGCTGACATGGTAGAGGAGGATCATCAGTATATAGAGAGGTTGGTCATGCTGACATGGTAGAGGAGGATCATCAGTATATGAGAGGTTGGTCATGCTGGTAGAGGAGGATCATCAGTATATAGAGGTTGGTCATGCTGACATGGTAGATGAGGATCATCAGTATAAAGGTTGGTCATGCTGACATGGTAGAGGAGGATCACTAAACAGTCCATTTACACGTATGTATTGCGATCAGTCCACGCTTGCTGGCCCAGGACCCGCCCACAACCGAATCACATCACATCAATCCGCCGGATCACAAGAAGGTGGACAATAATCTTTACAAATGGATATGTTGATAGCGACTAAACGACTAAATATCAAGCGATTCTGTCACAGCGAATGTCTTAGTCGTTTAAACAATGTTGGATGATGTAATTGATGGGTCTTGAATCATTCTGTAACAAAAGAAAAATCGCGGATTGATTGATTGATTAATTTTCATTTTCTTTTCATTTTTTTTTTACTTTCGACTGTCAGCGCTCGCTCTAGTCTCCACCCACCGCCACACACCCCCCCCCCACACACACACACACGCACACGCACACACACACACACGCACACACACGCACACACACACACACACACACTCTGCCAGCAACGCGGGGGATAGTCAGACTGAGAGAGAGCTGGGTGCTGCGCTGTTCTAAGTGAGCATGGCCTATTGAGTTGATTGATTGATTGATTGATTGCAAATTTTATTACTGTACGCTTGGTTTCCAACTGGTTAAGTTTTAAACAGTAGGTTTAAAAAAATAAATAAAAGAATAGGGCGAAGAAAACGTTTTTTTCCTATAGGGCAAAGAAAACTTTTTAATTTGTTTTACCTACTTTCTATAGAAGCATCTAAGAATGAAGTTCTATGGAAAGTAGGTCTGCATTCCCTTAACAATTGTGTGTATTGAGCCGTACTGTATTGTACCCATTCTGCATCTGGTAATACAATTTTCAATCAATCATTCCAATAATACACAGTTGGATGTGTTAGTTGGTTGGATGCACTTCAAGCTGCTTCCACATGAGGCAACTTCTCTCAATCATTCCAATAATACACAGTTGGATGTGTTAGTTGGTTGGATGCACTTCCGATCTGCTTCCACATGGAGGCAAATTGTCTTTTTTGTAGTTGTGGGAACTACTTTTTCTGGTGGATGGTTTTTTCAATAAATCTTCGATTAATGTGTGTTTATTGTATAGAAATAAGGTTGGATGAATGTGGCAGTTGTATAAAAGCTTTACACCACTTGCAGTCGTGATTTGTGAACAATAAACCATGCCTAGGGGGGTCTAACGACCACCCCTAGGCATGGTTTATTGTTCACAAACCACTCCTGCGCGTGATGTAATGCTTAAATAGAGGTTGGTCATGCTGGTAGAGGAGGATCATCAGTATATAGAGAGGTTGGTCATGCTGACATGGTAGAGGAGGATCATCAGTATATAGAGGTTGGTATGGTATGGTATTTATTTTAGACAACAAAACATATACAGATCATTACTCACATACATGCTTTTGTCAAGGATAGGAACGAAAAAGGCGCAATGACTTATTTACATCGTTGTCCTTGGATGTCAAGGATGCTTGAGAAACAACACATACAACTCATTACAGTAAATCATTCACAATTATCACCTTTGCATAGTAATAATGGCACAACCCTAAATTAAGTACAAACATGCACATTTGTTGATACATGTTTATTCTAGCCTTGAGTCTATGAGTCTCTAAAGCACCCCGAGGGAGGGGTTGAGGGGAGGGAGGGAGGGCGGTAAGAGATTCCGGTTTTGACTGATTACATTTGCCATCAGCTAGTGCCTGTGGGTAAGGTTGTTTTGACTACAGTTGCCGTCAAATGGTCATGCTGGTAGAGGAGGATCATCAGTATATAGTGAGGTTGGTCATGCTGACATGGTAGAGGAGGATCATCAGTATATAGAGGTTGGTCATGCTGACATGGTAGAGGAGGATCATCAGTATATAGAGGTTGGTCATGCTGACATGGTAGAGGAGGATCATCAGTATATAGAGGTTGGTCATGCTGACATGGTAGAGGAGGATCATCAGTATATAGAGGTTGGTCATGCTGACATGGTAGAGGAGGATCATCAGTATATAGAGGTTGGTCATGCTGGTAGAGGAGGATCATCATTGTTTGTCTTGGCAAAAAAAGCCATCGGGAGAGCCAAGTGCATGAGGTGAGAGGGGGTAATGCATGAGTTCTTGGAGGTTGATGGGCATATCCACATCCAAAGTAGACCTTGAACACCTGCCTCCTCCCAAGGTCAGTCTCATCCCACATGTACAGCGAGTTAACTTCATAGTTGCCTGCTACAAAAGAGCAGACCAGCCAATATTTCAGATGCCCAAACCCTATGATCAGGATATGGGCTGGGAGAAGATGATGGATGAGGGGGTGTTAGAGCCTGTCTGGACGATTGGACCCATCCTCCCTCCTTCTCTTGTTGAGGTACTGGCCCAGAAAGCGGAGTCAGAAGAGCAAGAAGCTCTTAATAAGGAGGCAGATTATGCAAAACATAAAGTGGATGAGGAGGATGGAGAGTACGAGTGTGATGAGGATGGAGATTGGAGAGATAGACTTTGACGATCTCTTTGATGATGATGATGATGATGATGATGATGATTAGTAGTTTAGGTTTTAATGTTGTGCCAACAGAGAAGATGTACTGTAATAGTACTTTGTTTGAACCTTAACAAAATATATTTCACTGGATTTCAAATTGTATAGGAAAATGTTTTAATTTGTATATATGTTGTTAACTTCAAAAGTTATGCTGTTTTCTTTTTCTTCTTTTTCATGTTTTTGTTCAGGATAGGTGTAATAAAGGGTTAAAAATAAAGGGTTCAAAATAAACCCCATGGGACATTATTTCAACCTGTTACCTGTTAAAATATTAAAATAGACACTTCAAGGATTAAGAAAAAACAGGTGGCGAAAAAAAATCCACACCATGCAGGTGGACCTATGTTTCCATCTAGACTACACCACTGTATCCTTTTGATTCAGATAACACTAACGGACATTTTGAACATCTCTTGGTCCATATATTGGGCACATATGTGCGTGCCGTGATGTGAGGGATTCCCCGAAAATCTGCATATGGCTCGCCGACAACAAACTATCATTACACATGGGCAAAACAGAGTCCATTCTCTTCGGTTCAAATAACAAACTCAGCAAGACCGACGGCTTCTCAGTTACAGTGGGTGACAATATTGTCACAAGGAAAGAAGATATTACCTACCTGGGTTCCATCCTAGAGGCTAATCTTTCCTGTGACAAAATGGCATCCAATGTAATAAAAAAAAGTCAACCAACGAACTCGATTCTTGTACCGGATCTCCTCTCTGGTAAACAAGAATACCCTGAAGACTCTGGCAGGAGCACTCATTCAAGGGTACTACGACTATGCTTGCACCTCATGGTACCAAAGCATCTCAAAGGCGCTAAAAACAAAATTACAAACATCTCAAAACAAACTGGTCAGACTACTGCTTGACCTTACTCCTAGAACCCACCTCACCCCTGCCCACTTTGACAACCTAGGATGGCTTAGAGTAGACGACAGAGTACAGCAACTTGCAATGGGCCTGGTCTACAAGATACACTACACGACCAAGGTACCCATGTACATGTCAAAATACTTCCCAAAGGTCAGTGAATACCACGATCACAACACCAGAGGGAGCTCCACAAATCATGTTAAACCCAGATTCGGCTCAAACAAGGGACTAAACACGTTTTGCAATTATGCCACATCAATGTGGAACGCCCTACCTAAAGCTGTAAAGGAATGTGAATCACTACCCACTTTCAAAACCACTCTCAAAGAACACCTACGGGAGACTGCAATTCGAAACTGGCCCCTGTAAATGTCCTAACCCAACCCCCTCCCATGTACAGTAAATTACCTAGTATGGTTTTGTCAATATTCCAATGTACGGGGCGCCCTCGTGGCGCATACCATAGTGCCTTGCGCACCTACGAGGCCGACCGGGTTCGATCCCAGCTCCCGTCGTTATTTGTCGCATGTCCTCCCCACTTCTCCTCCCGTTCACCCTCTCCTCTGTCGGTCCTGCATGGCCAAATAAAGCTGTAAAAATGCTAAAAAATTATTTAAAAAAAATATATATTCCAATGTACAGTTTTGCTTGTTTGTACAGTGTTTCCCCCCCCCCCCCCCCCCAACCGCCTCCAATGTACAGTAAATTACCTAGTATGGATGTCATATATATTCCAATGTACAGTTTTGCTTGTACAGTTGTACAGTGTCCCGTCCCCCCCAACCCCTCCTTCAATCAATCAATCAATCAATCAATCAATGCATGCGTCAGCCCCAGTCTCCTCCGTAGACCAGATCGTCTCATTTAACAAGGCTAACTCATTATACCATGGCTATAAACCAATCATATTACTTGATTTGAGCTACCCATTTTATAATATCTCATATATGTCTCTCTCTGTCCAGATGTCGATGAGTGCCGTCAGAACCCCTGTAGCAATGGTCGCTGTGACAACACTCCTGGCAGCTTTACCTGTGTCTGTCACCTTGGTTACCAGCTAGAGGGAAACACCTGTACAGGTAAGACAATAATCAGATTGGAAGGTTTGAAAACCTGAAAATATTTTTAGATATTGTGATACAAAATTATATTTTTCTAATTAAATTCAAATTGATAATAACACGCATACAGTATATTAACAAAAGTTCCTCGCACAATTTGATGTGACATATTTGAGGGAATGTAATTTGGAAATTGTTTGGTTTTATGTCATACTTTACATCAACGTTTCCCAAAATCGGTTGCGGACACGTTTTTTTTGGGTCGCCAATAACAAAAATAAAAAATAAAATAAATAGTTTAATAAAAAAAGCTGTAGATGTGTTGATTCAGTTTGGCACCACATACTTATGTGAACCTGGGTTTTCTACTCTAGCATACCTGAAAAACAAATACAGAAACAGACTAAATGCTCAGCATGACCTCAGAATAGCACTTTCAAAAACCAAGCCCAGAATAGATCTGCTGGTTGAAAACGTCAAACCAGCCACATACCTCTCATTAGATTTCATTGTGCCATAGATTAAATAGTATACCCCTTCTAGCATGATGTCAGGTCAGTAGAATTTTTTAATAAGTCAGTACAAATTAATCAGAATTTTGCTCAATGTTGGGGTTTAAGGTTGAGGGACAGAGGGAGGGGGTAAAAAATGGAGAGTTGAAAAAGGGGTGAGAAATAGAAAGGAGAGTAGAACATGTTTGTTCATTTAAAAGTGTTACAAAATTGTATGTACATATGTTACGAGGTGGTGAGCAACTTAACATTACACTCTGATTATTGCTGTGATGTACTTTTATCATTAAATAAATACATTTCATATACCGTACATTTGAAATTCATGGTTTGTTGTGTTCTTTATCAGTCGTTTATAAATGTATGTTATGGCAATTCATGATGTATTTTTGTAAGTTTGGGTCCCGGGGAAACACCAAATTTCTCTTTTGGGTCTCGAGCTGAAAAAGTTTGGGAACCCCTGCGTTACATAATGAGATGAACACATGAATGATAATTACAAAGACTGAACATGCTTGGTTTTAAAGTAGAAGTAAGTCATTAAAGGTAAAATATTTTGATATCAAGTCTTTTGTTACACACACACGAATCTCTCTTTCCCTGTAGATGTAAATGAGTGTGAGGTGGGCGGGTCCTGTCCAGGTCAGGAGTGTATCAACACAGAGGGTTCATTCAGTTGTCGAGCCTGTAGAAAAGGATACCACAGTGTCAACGGACAGTGTACAGGTACACACACACACACACACACACACACACACACACACACACACACACACACACACACAAAGGAGTGTCTGTGTAAATGTGTGCGCGCAGGGCTGGAGCTTCTCCACTCGCATATCACTGTCAAAATATCATTGCACACGCTCCCATGCGCGCGCCCGTATTCCGATCCGTGCAATAATATTCACAGGGGTATATATTGTCATTTGAAACATGTTACCAATGCATTGTCCCGTAGGATTATGCCCCCGCGGCGAAATTAATTAGTATCCCCCTCAATCTCTCTATATCTCTCTCTGTCTGCTAGTGCAGACTGTGGGTGACTGTCACTCAAAGCGCTTATGGGCGGAGCCCAGCCCAAAACAGCTTGAAATCTTGAAGTGAAATTTTTTTGCTTTAGAGTACTTGATTAGAAATACAAAACAATGAATTTTTTTGAAAAATACTTTACAGATGTGTTCCATAGACTCACAGGAATTGTGTAAAGTTGCCCAAATTGTGAAAGGAATAGCAAGACATGTCCCCTTTAACTTTTGATTCAGACCATTTCACATGAATTTAGAAAACACCCTCAGAAAATGTTATAATATCTCATATATGTCTCTCTCTGATCAGATGTCGATGAGTGTCGTCAGACCCCCTGTAGCAATGGTCGCTGTGACAACACTCCTGGCAGCTTTAAGTGTGTCTGTCGCCTTGGTTACCAGCTAGAGGGAAACACCTGTACAGGTAAGACACTAATCAGATTGGAAGGTTTAAAAACATGAGGAGCATCATTAGGACCGGGCGAGAATTCAACATGATCATTTGTCATCCCAGGATCAATAGGATCAAACTGATAAATAGGATCATATTGTAATCCTCATGATATTGAGATATTGTGATACACAATTCTATTGTCTGAATTCATAATAACAAGCACATATTAATTAAAGTTTCTCACACAATTTGATGTGAAATATTTGAGGGAATGTTATTTGGAAATTGCAGTTTTGGTTTTATGTCACACTTTACATTATTACCATGCAGTTCAATGAGATGAACAGCAACTGGATTACATAACCCAAATAAACGAATAAGAATAAACAAACTCCTGATTTCAGATATGTGAGCAGATAATGTGATACATATCGATAGAGAAAAAGTACTTATGGTTATCTCTCTCTTTCTCTTTCTCTCTCTCTCTGTCTCTCTCTGCCTCTCTCTCTGTCTCTCTCTCTGTCTCTCTCTGCCTCTCTCTCTGTCTCTCTCTGTGTCTCTCTCTCCTCATGTATAAACATTATGTGTTCATCAACGTTACAACAATTAACATTCTGTGATTTGGTAGACTTTAAAACTGCACAAATAATGTTCAAAGTAAAAATGTAAATGCTTCCTGAGGTTGTTTGAAACTAGATAGAGCCAGTATGATTTGAGGGGTTTGCATGTTTAAAAATAAATAAATATATAAATGAATTAAATAAACAAGAGCGAGGACAAATATTAAAAAGATTATTAAAAAACAGATGTATATGAAGGCAGCTGGGTGGCGTAGAGGAGATTGCGCTCGTCACCAATGCAAGAGACTCCGGTCTCGAATCCCGGTGTCAGCATTTCCTGCGGCTTGGTCCAGTCGTCATACTATCTCAATTGACAGAGGTAGCGGGTGGAAGTCGATGGGTGGGGATTGGACGTTGTGGACAGCGACTCCTACAGGTCGGTTGGGTGACGCCTGCACAGCAGAGACAGGAAGTATCGGGGGCAGCGTGAGCCTCCCACGCGTTATTCCTCGCCACTGAGAGTCCGCGCTGTCTGGTGAAAAGATGCGACAGGCTGCCTCCTCGTGTACCGGAGGGGACACGTGATGCAAGGCTTCTATCCTCACTACAGCCGACCAGTGGGAGGCATAGTCTAGCAACGTTCAAGACAGGGGAGGGTAGAATTGGCAATACGAAATTGGGATGGGAGAAAAATAGAAAAATATAAATATATATAAATAAATATAAATAAAACAGATGTATATAAGTAAAAGGGGTCAACTTGTGGAACAGTTATGACCATGAATTACAAATGTGTAATACACATTGCAAATGTAATTACAATAAATAAATAAGGTGGTAAACAAATACAAATCTCAGGTATAAACTATCTGTAAGTGTATTGTATTCTGTTTGGAACCTTTTAATATATATATATATATATATATATATATATATATATATATATATATATATATATATATATATATATATATATATATATAATAATAATAATACATCTATCTTATATAGCGCTTTTCCATGTGCTCAAAGACGCTTTACATGGGCAGGAGAGACAAACTATGGCAAAACAAAAAACAGAACAAAACAGAACAAAAATAATACATGACAAAATAAAATAAAACCGACAGAATTAGAGGTCAAAAGCAAGATTGAAAAGGTGAGTTTTGAGGGCTGATTTAAAAGATGTCAGGGTGTTTGCATCACGGATATGGCTGGGGAGGGCATTCCAGAGGGAGGGGGCAGCAGCAGCAAAGGCCCTGTCGCCCCAGGTCCGGAGCTTTGTCGTGGGAGGTGTTAGGAGGTTGGCATCTGCAGACCTAAGGCGACGGGTGGGCGTGTGACGGTGGAGGAGGTCGGACAGGTAGGGAGGGGCAAGGTTGTTGAGGGCTTTAAATGTGATGAGTAGTATTTTAAAATGTATCCTGTATTTGATCGGAAGCCAGTGGAGGTCGTGGAGGACAGGGGTGATGTGATCAGAGCGACGGGTGGAGGTGAGCATGCAGGCAGCAGAGTTTTGGACATATTGGAGTTTATTGAGAATAGTGTTTGGTGAGCCGTAGAGGATGCTGTTGCAGTAATCTAGTCTTGATGATATAAATGCATGAACCAGTGTTTCAGCAGCGGAGAGTGATAGGGAGGGGCGAAGACGAGCAATGTTCCGGAGGTGATAGAAGGCCGATTTGGTTATGTGTATAAAATATATATACAGTATATATATTTTATTTGTTATGCTATATTTCCTATTGTTAGAAGGGTAGGTATATCATGTTTTAAATGACTAAAGGGTTAATCATATATTGTTAGAGGGGAAGGTATATATGCTTAAGCTTCTCCCTACACCTTTTCGGTCATTTACATTTTTTATTTTTTATACACTTTGTGGAAAGAATGACTATAAACTAAATAGTAAATAAACTAAACTCTTTCTCCCCCTCTCTCTCTCTCATTCTATCTCCCTCTGTATCTCTCCCTCTTTCTTTCCCCTCTCTCTCTCTGTATCTCTTTCTATATTTCTCTCTCTGCCTCTCTCTCCCTGTCTCTTTCTGTCTATCTCTCTCTCCCTCTTCCTGTCTCTCTTTCTGTATCTCTCTCTATCTCCCTCTCTGTCTCTCTCTCTCTGTCTCTCTGTGTCTGTCTCTCTCTCTGTCTCTCTGTTTCTCTCTCTCTCTCTAGATCTAGATGAGTGTGTAGATGTATCCCAGTGTCCAGATCAGCAGTGTGTTAACAGCCAGGGTTCCTACAGGTGTGTCTCCTGTCAGCCTGGATACAGAATCTCAGATGGAGTCTGTTCAGGTAAAAAATTAAATAAAACGTAATATAACACAAGCTGTAAGCAATGTATGTAAACAGAGAAACAAGAGGAATTCATATACAATTATATAGGATATAGTGTGTTTTGTCTCAAGTGCCATGCTTACAACGGTCCTCAGAGGATGAGACACTCCACCCCTGCGCTTACCTATCTCGTAGGTTCACCTCGGCAGAGCGAAACTACGATATCGGTAACCGAGAGCTTCTGGCGGTTCACGCCGTGTTGGAGGAGTGGAGACACTGGCTCGGGGGGGGCCAGAGATCCGTTTTTGGTGTGGTCAGACCACAAGAACCTCACCTTCGTAAAGTCCACCCGGAGAGTAAATTCTTGGCAAGCGCGTTGGGCTCTGTTCTTCAGCCGTTTTAATTTCACCCTCACCTATCGCCCGGGGTCGCGGAAACGCTAAGGCCGACGCTCTCTCCAGGTTATTTCCTGAGAACCCCGCGGAGGAGGAGGGGTCCGACACCATCCTTCCTCCCTCCCGGGTGATATGTGTGGTGACGTGGGCACTGGAGAACAGGGTCCGAGCCGCACAACACGCTCACCCTGACCCTGGTAATGGACCCCTGAACCGGTTATTTGTCCCCAACCTGGTGCGGTCGGAGGTAATTGAATGGGGTCACACCAGTCAGTTCTCTTGCCACCCCGGCGTCCAGAGAACTCTATCTTTCCTGCGGCAGAGTTTCTGGTGGCCAACCATGGAGAGAGACATTAGGGAGTTCGTTGCTGCCTGTCCGGTTTGCGCCAGCAGTAAGGCTGTTCACCGGCCCCCCGCCGGCCTCCAACGTCCGTTACCTGTGCCCACTCGTCCATGGTCCCACATAGCACTGGACTTTGTTACTGGGCTTCCGGACTCCCAGGGAAAGACTGTTATTCTAACTATTGTGGACCGTTTTTCCAAGGCGGTTCATTTTGTCACGTTGGAGAAATTACCATCCTCTGCCGAGACCGCGGAGCTCCTGGTAGACCATGTGGTACGCCTACACGGTATTCCCCAGGACATCGTGTCAGACCGGGGCCCTCAGTTTTCCTCTACTCCTACTGTTGTGAGTACTGCTTCTGAACAAATGCCTCAGTCTGATAGCTCCCCCCGGAGGTCGCGTGGCGCTGTTACTCAGTCCCGACTCGCATGCTTCCCTAGAAGCGCCCGGTCCACACCGGCTGCTAATCTACAATCAGAGGCTCCTGTCTCCTTCCCAGTGATGGAGGGGAGGATAAACGCTTGACCAGCCCTGCGGACAACGCAAGTTCGTCCTGCCAGGAACATGTGGGGACGCCGTTCCCGAACCGTCACACTCATTGTTTTTCCGCTCGCTTGCCCCCCCTGTGTTTTTTCCCCCCCTCGCCTGTCCCTCGTGTTAAGCCCCCGGGACTCCCGACTATTCCCGGGAGTTGTTTAGGCAACCTTAACCCACTACATATACAACACGGTAAGACCCCATTCTACATTGTTAAGACACACACACATAGTCACCTGCTTCCTGACACATTTATTAAATACACACTTCATATCCCAGACGTCCGACCTGCCCACACTACACCACCACAGTCGTTTATCTTTTGTTGTTCTGTTTGCCTTGAACCTTGTGTAAATAAATACACACCGTTTGGCGTTTTTCCTCTTGAACCTGTTGTGTTACCTTAATACGGGTCCCGTTCCTCTGTTCCCATAACACTGTGTGTGGATCTGGATTCCTGTTCTCTCCTCCTTATCTAACAATAATATAGCACTCTTCTTTTAATTGGTTTTATATCCAGAGAATATCTTCTGATCTAGTGTTCTAATTGAGTTGAGTTCCCAAGTTCGATGGAGCAAACAGTCTACCATTCTACCGTCGGCAATACGTGGATTTTCAGGATGCTGTTCTGTTATATACCACCAGGAGGCGCAAAGCCTGACAGAATGCTGTGATGTCTGATCCCGATTTGCAGCGTTGATAGGATAGCCACAGCGCTTAGGAAATAGGTCTCGAAAGCCATAGCACACAATGAAAAATATTTATATCTGTGCGTGTGTGTATGTGTGTGTGCTAACTTGGCTAGCGTTATCAACAGCAGAGGTGGGTGCAAGCCGTGTGACGTAATTGGCAGAATCGACTGTCAATCAATGGTCTACCTGACTTTTCTAGAAGAGCAACACTAGCCAAAACATAGGCATTGTATGAATAAAAGGGGCAAAAGCTAAAGTTAAGTGACTGTTACTTTTGTAGCAGTAGTTCAATGTCACTGCCTTTTTTATTAGGCCTAGTTGTTGGCTACAACTTTGCCACAGTAGGCATTAATCACTTAATAGTTCAAATGTCTGTGTCCCGTTCCCATTTGCACACGCAGATACACACACACGCACACAGTGGGCCAGTGACTTTGGTGGTATGTGCTATTGCACAGATGTGTGTCCCGTTCCCGTTTGCACACGCACGAGCAGTATAAATATACATGTATTTCTGAAAAAATATATAAACTCTGTTACTTGAAATATTTTCACTGTGCTCCTAAATATATTTGTGTGCTCCTAAATTTCTTTGTGTGCTCCTAAATTTTTTCATTTAGGAGCACATGTGCTCCTTGGGAAAAAGGTTAGCGTAGAGCCCTGACTATAGGTATTACAGCTGCAATATTATTGCAGCTGTAATACCTCGACTGGCCAGGACAAGGCTGGGAAGACCCACAATGTGCAACGTTACTATGTAGGGTTGCACAGGGATTCCTCCTGTCGAGATTCGCTCTGCCGCAATGTGTTACGTCAGGATTTTGCAATGAGAAAACCCTGCGTCAAGTGCAGAAAGAGAAGGATTGACTTTACTCAGACTGACAGCCTCTGGGACCCTGGGAAGTAAAGCGAGCTCTGCGTCTATTATTAACGACAACACACAACATGATTTGACGCATATTATCGTTAATAACAGACCAGAACTCGGCGGTCGCTGTGGTCCCTGGGCTATGTTCTGTTTGAACGAGCCGACACGAGAACCACTACGACTCAACTTCACAAGGGGGAGGGGTCACTCACAAGATAATTTCACTCTTATGGTCAGCCCCGGTCCGTGTAAGAACCTGGGTAAGGCCCGCTGATGTCATGTGAGATAATTTACTGGACCGCTTACTATGAGAGTTAGTAAAAGTTTTGTTTATTGACATTGTTGTTTACTTGTTGCCAGATAGCTTTTTTTAAGTTCCAGCTAAGAGGTAGGAGCTGGAAACGGTTCCATAGCCTGAAGTCTTATGTAGTACAGGTCCAAAGTTCATAAAAAATCCCACAGAAAATGTGTGTTTCACAAAGGTTTTTGTAATGTGTGTACCAGTAAAAATTCAGCGTGATTATCCAAAATGGCCGTCCACTTTCATTCATTCAGACGTGCAAGTAAAAAAAAAAGCTTGTTCTCTTCTTCTGCCCCTTTCTCCTTGCAATCAGTGCTCGTCTGGGGTCACTTTTGAAGCATTATTGACCATCATTTTGGCTACAACGATGGTCAATCATTTTCGCCATCAGCGGTGACTGGTCAGTTCAGGACCATTTACAACCGGATGTGGTCACTTGGATATTTCGCCTTGTAACTCGAGACCTGAAGCACGCAATAGGTTGAGTGTGGTGACGATCGAAAGGCGGCAAATTAAACTTTTAAACAATGTATTGGTTGATCGGCGAAAAATGCAGCCGGCAGACGAGCGAGTGTGTGACGGCCCGATGCTTAAGAGGTTAACATACTTAGGTATGTTAAATACTAGGGGATGAACAATGAGCAGACAGAGCGGAATGAACGTGCTGATCTTCTCGCTGAGAAGACCCGCACACGTCATGTTTGCACAAACATACACCTGCCGGGGTCTGTCGGTGTTTTGGGTACACATTAGGATTTTAAATGACTGCTCTTTGGTAACATGAGTGCCGTTTGGCCAAACTGACTTTTTTATTCACACAATGGTCATCACACACAGGGTGTTACCCCGGCCTCCACACAACATAATTTTGTCTTCCTCTGCGCTTTGCGCGCCCCTTGGTGCCCTGGGGAGCAGTGGTCTTGGCACCGCCGGTCAAGGGTCTCGTAGCAGCCGCTGATGAGACAGCGCTCTTTCCCTTGGCGGCGGGGTGTGGAGTGTCACGGGACGCCTGTAGTTAGGGTTGGGTCTATTGCCACCCGCCTTTTCCTGCCTGGAAAAATTATGGCCCAGGATAGACCGCTGCTCCTCCATCGCCTGGGTCCAACTGGGTCAGGTGCAGGATAGCCCCTGACGCCTGGGCGAGGGTCTCGGCGTCATCGGGACCCAAAACCACCTTGCCCGTCACCGCCTTTGACATGAACACGGCCAGCTAAGCAATGTTAGTGCTCGTGGCCGCGTTCTGAACCGCAGTGATGAAGTTCTTATCAGCCCACTCCGCCACCTTCCGATTTACATTTCAGCATGGCTTTTGGTCGGGGTGCCATCATCATAGACAGAGGGAGAGAGAGAGAGAGACAGAGACGAGAGAGAGAAAGATAGAGATGGAGAGAGATAAAAAAAGAGAGGGGGAGAGAGAGTGAAAGTGAGGAAACAGTAAGGGCTTTCCTCCATCTCTAATATAATATAAACCAACACAGTAAGGGCTTTCCTCCATCTCTAATATAATATAAACCAACACAGTAAGGCCTTTCCTCCATCTCTAATATAATATAAACTAACACAGTAAGGCCTTTCCTCCATCTCTAATATAATATAAACTAACACAGTAAAGGCTTTCCTCCATCTCTAATATAATATAAACTAACACAGTAAGGCCTTTCCTCCATCTCTAATATAATAAACTAACACAGTAAGGCCTTTCCTCCATCTCTAATCTAATATAAACTAACACAGTAAGGCCTTTCCTCCATCTCTAATATAATATAAACTAACACAGTAAAGGCTTTCCTCCATCTCTAATATAATAAACTAACACAGTAAGGGCCTACCTCCATCTCTAATATTATAAACTAACACAGTAAGGGCCTTCCTCCATCTCTAATATAAACTAACACAGTAAGGGCCTTCCTCCATCTCTAATATAAACTAACACAGTAAGGGCCTTCCTCCATCTCTAATATAATAAACTAACACAGTAAGGGCCTTCCTCCATCTCTAATATAATAAACTAACACAGTAAGGGCTTCCCTCCATCTCGTCTCATCTGCTTTTCAATTCCTGCCCACCATCTGAATTTCTTGAAATCATGTGACATGATAATCAGTCACATGTTTCTGTGACTATGCTGATTAAACGGGAATGTCACCCATTTTAAGAGTTCACATAATAGGACATGTTCTTCCTGTGCTCCAGGAAAGTTCAGTCAGTATTTGTGAACAAGCATCACTATCTCCTAAAGCTAGAAATCAGAGAGAAAACTCTCGAACCAGTGATGTAACTGGGATGTAAAATCTGGTGCTGCTCTATAGATAATGAATGGAGCTCTTTGTGTGTGTATTACACCCAAATTAAGTTCTTCATACACCTTCCTATTTCTCAGTCACATAAATAACATTTTCATTTGTGTGTTCACTTAATCTCTGAAATCTATGGGATTAATTACATGGAATGTTTCTCTCTCTCCCTCTGTGTATGTATCCTGAAAATAGTCTCGGTACTAAAACATTATTTTATCACATGTTTCACATGTTGTCAAATTGTACAATATTCTATCTCTCTCACTCTCACTCCCTTTCTTTTTCTATCTCTCTTTCACTTTCACTCTAATCTCTTTCTCTCTATCTCTCTCTTCTCTCTTTCACTTTCACTCTCTCACCCCCTCTCCATTTCTTTATCTCTCTCCATCTCTATGTCTCTCTTTCTCTCTCCCCCTGTCTCTGTCTCTCTTTCTCCCACCCTCTCCCTCTTTCTCTATATTTCTCTCTCTCTCCCTCTCTCTCTTTATCTTTCATTCTCTCTATCTCTGTCTCTCTTTCCATCTCCCTCTGTCTCCCTCTCTGTTTATCTTTCTCTCCCCCTCTCTGTTTATCCATTTTCCTCTCTGTATCTCCTTCTGCCACTATTTCTCTTTATCTCCCTCTCTCTGCTGTTTCTCTCTCTGTCTCTCACTCTTTCTTTCTCTCTTGCCATCTCTCTTTCTCTTTCTCTCTCTTTCTCTCTCTCTCTCTCTCTCTCTCTCTCTCTCTCTCTCTCTCTCTCTCTCTCTCTCTCTCTCTCTCTCTCTCTCTCTCTCTCTCTCTCTCTCTCTCTCTCTCTCTCTCTCTCTCCTCAGACATAGATGAGTGTGTGAGTAGTACAGCCTGTGGGGCTCAGCGTGTGTGTGTTAACACAGTTGGCTCATTCAGATGTGACTGTCTGCCTGGATACAGAGCCACAGGCCTGAGACGACAGTGTAGAGGTCTGTGTGTGTTTGTGTGTGTGTGTATTTTGTGATTGGCCAGCTTGCCTCTGCTGCTTGCAGAACGAAGCAATGACTATGGTGGCTGTCACTGTCTAGTCACCACAAGGCCTGTCATCATCACATACTATACCACCACTACCACTACTACTACCAGCACCACCACCAATACTACTACCACCACCACCACCACTACTACTACCATCTTGTGGCCATCTTGGTCTATATGTCATAATTTGTCAAGTAATTTGTCAAGTATAATATTATATACTTATAAAACATCAATCAATCAATCAATCAATCAATCACTACCAGCACCACCACCACTACTACTACTACTACTACTACTACTACTACTACTACTACTACTACTACTACTACTACTACTACTACTGGATTGGATTTATATAGCGCTCTTCATGACACCCTAGTGACCCCAGAGCGCTTACAGAGTCCATTATTCGTTCATACACAGTCAAGAGCTGCCCTGAGGCAGACTCACGGAAGCGTGGCGAATAATCAACGGCCC